>NC_048551.1:10317760-10617760 GCF_902806685.2 Maniola hyperantus
TTATATTGCGTTCTCGTAATAATGATTACGGACTTATAAGTTTTGCAAGTACATAAAATGAAAATATAATTCTTTACATCAGAGTTAATTCAATCAAACGTCCACATTCCCAATATAGTTAGTTCAGCAATAGCGCATCACTAGAGGTCAAGTCAAAATAAAGTCACGTGATCAGTATCGCCATATTTGTTATCTTTTTGGATCAATCATAAATTGGAATGCAGCTGTATAGGTGTAGTATGCATATTTCGATTCGTTCCTCGAAAAGGCAAAGGTCGTAGATCATGCAGCCTGGTGAATCGTAGATGACTTAAAATATTTTAATTGTGATATAATTTTTTGTAAAATTAAAAAAAAATTACTAAACAGCACATTAAAAAAAAAAAATCTGAAAAAATATATATTTGCGCAAAAAATTATGCGCGGGAATCGTAATAAAAAAATTAATCTTTTACTCTTGAAAGTTAAACGTTTTTAAAACACGACAATTAACAATAATAAATTATGTACCACCTTTTAATGGTGATTTTGTTGCTGCTTTGTTTTTATTTCTGTTTCAGCAAGAATCTGTAATGATGATCAAGATGTAAATGCGGTACAATTTAAAGATCATAGTTTGATAAAGAGATTGATGTCATACAAGAAACAAAATTTATAAGCTATTGAAATATGCAGAAGATATTACTTATAGCAAAATGTGCCATGTTATTGCCAGGACGTTGTGGATAATATGATGACGATCACGATAAGACAATGAGACTATTAGTTTGCGGCCATCAGGTTGGTGAGCGGGCCACCATGGCGTAAATGATATAGTTAATTAAGATGATGATTAAAATAATGATTAAAATGATGATTAAGATGATAAGAGAATGAGACTATTAAGTTTGCGACCATAGGCTAGTGAGCGGGCTGCCATGGCGTAAATGATATAGTTAGTTAAAGATGACAATTAATAATAAGTGAGTATATCTCTTAAGTTACACTGCATTTACACATTTAAAGAACTCAGATACTGCTTAATTGTTTTTATTTTGTTCCTTTCAGGCATCATTGACGTAACGATCGTGGATATTTTACTGATGTCATGACGTTGTGGATATGATGACGATCACCATAAGAGAATGAGACTATTAGTTTGCGGCCATCAGGATGGTGAGCGGGCCACCATGGCGTAAATGATATAGTTAATTAAGATGATGATTAAGATGATGATTAAAATAATGATTAAAATGATGATTAAGATGATAAGAGAATGAGACTATTAAGTTTGCGACCATAGGCTAGTGAGCGGGCTGCCATGGCGTAAATGATATAGTTAGTTAAAGATGACAAGTAATAATAAGTGAGTATATCTCTTAAGTTACACTGCATTTACACATTTAAAGAACTCAGATACTGCTTAATTGTTTTTATTTTGTTCCTTTCAGGCATCATTGACGTAACGATCGTGGATATTTTACTGATGTCATGACGTTGTGGATATGATGACGATCACCATAAGAGAATGAGACTATTAGTTTGCGGCCATCAGGATGGTGAGCGGGCCACCATGGCGTAAATGATATAGTTAATTAAGATGATGATTAAAATAATGATTAAAATGATGATTAAGATGATAAGAGAATGAGACTATTAAGTTTGCGACCATAGGCTAGTGAGCGGGCTGCCATGGCGTAAATGATATAGTTAGTTAAAGATGACAATTAATAATAAGTGAGTATATCTCTTAAGTTACACTGCATTTACACATTTAAAGAACTCAGATACTGCTTAATTGTTTTTATTTTGTTCCTTTCAGGCATCATTGACGTAACGATCGTGGATATTTTACTGATGTCATGACGTTGTGGATATGATGACGATCACCATAAGAGAATGAGACTATTAGTTTGCGGCCATCAGGATGGTGAGCGGGCCACCATGGCGTAAATGATATAGTTAATTAAGATGATGATTAAGATGATGATTAAAATAATGATTAAAATGATGATTAAGATGATAAGAGAATGAGACTATTAAGTTTGCGACCATAGGCTAGTGAGCGGGCTGCCATGACGTAAATGATATAGTTAGTTAAAGATGACAATTAATAATAAGTGAGTATATCTCTTAAGTTACACTGCAGATTTTACACATTTAAAGAACTCAGATACTGCTTAATTGTTTTTATTTTGTTCCTTTCAGGCATCATTGACGTAACGATCGTGGATATTTTACTGATGTCATGACGTTGTGGATATGATGACGATCACCATAAGAGAATGAGACTATTAGTTTGCGGCCATCAGGATGGTGAGCGGGCCACCATGGCGTAAATGATATAGTTAATTAAGATGATGATTAAAATAATGATTAAAATGATGATTAAGATGATAAGAGAATGAGACTATTAAGTTTGCGACCATAGGCTAGTGAGCGGGCTGCCATGGCGTAAATGATATAGTTAGTTAAAGATGACAATTAATAATAAGTGAGTATATCTCTTAAGTTACACTGCATTTACACATTTAAAGAACTCAGATACTGCTTAATTGTTTTTATTTTGTTCCTTTCAGGCATCATTGACGTAACGATCGTGGATATTTTACTGATGTCATGACGTTGTGGATATGATGACGATCACCATAAGAGAATGAGACTATTAGTTTGCGGCCATCAGGATGGTGAGCGGGCCACCATGGCGTAAATGATATAATTAATTAAGATGATGATTAAGATGATAAGAGAATGACCATAGGCTAGTGAGCGGGCTGTCATGGCGTAAATGATATAGTTAATTAAGGTGACAAGTAATAATAAGCATTATTGACGAACGATCATGGATGTTTTACTGATGTCATGACGTTGGGGATATGATGACGATCATAATAAGAGACTGAGACTATTAGTTTGCGGCCATTAGGCATCATTGACAATGATCATGAATATTAAACTGATGTCTATGTCTGTCTGATGTGTGAATGAGGACATTCTAAGAAAAGGATGGCCGAAACGAAATAATTGTTCGAATGTAACAATCATCCAAAGAAGTGGTTTGGTTTAAACAAAGATGGTGATTATGAGATTAAGATATAAGTATGAGTTTGATCAAATGAGAACCCCTGCCAAGAAAAGATGAAATTCTTCGAATGCAACAATCAACCAAAGAAGCGGTTTAGTTTAAGCAAAGGTGATGATTATGAGATTAAGATAAAACTATGAGTTTGATGGAATGAGAACCCTTGTCAAGAAAAGACGAAATTCTTCGAATGCAACAATCAACCAAAGAAATAGTTTGGTTGAAGTAAAGATGGTGATTATGAAATTAATATTAAACTATGAGTTTGATGAAATAAGAACCCCTGACAAGTTCGAATGTAACAATCATCCATAGAAGTGGTTTGGTTAAACAAAGATGGTGATTATGAGATTAAGATATAAGTATGAGTTTGATGAAATGAGAACCCCTGCCAAGAAAAGATGAAATTCTTCGAATGCAACAATCAACCAAAAAAGCGGTTTAGTTTAAGCAAAGGTGATGATTATGAGATTAAGATAAAACTATGAGTTTGATGGAATGAGAACCCTTGTCAAGAAAAGATGAAATACTTCGAATGCAACAATCAACCAAAGAAATAGTTTGGTTTAAGTAATTATGTTTAGGTGATTATGAAATTAATATAAAGTTTGATAAAATAAGAAACCCTGACAAGAAAAGATGAAATTTTTCGAATTCAACCAAAGAAGTGGTTTGATTAATGAAAAGTTAGTGATCATGAAATCAAGATAAAACTATGAGTTTGATAGAATGAGAATCTCTTTCAATTGAGCCTGAATGTCTGAGGACAGACATGAAGTCAGAATGGCCGATTGTTAGCGACATTGCTTTGCCTACAGTTGAATTTAAAAAAAGAATTATGAGGAGAGGTAAAAAATGGCGGCAATAAGAGCGGGAGCTATTGATTTGAAGCAGGGAAAATTAGAATTTATAATTATGTCTTGAAGAAGTTAATAGTTTAGAACTAAGATTGAAGTTTATTAAGTATTGTCTAAATGGAATAAAGTCAGTTCCTATAAGTTGAGGATATTTTTATTACTTACCTATTGTACTAGGACCACACGAGTAGATATCCCTACTAGGACCTCAACAACAAAGTCAGGTCAATAAACCAATGAATAAAATTGGTGTCCAAAGTTCAAATTCCAGAGGTCAATGTACAAAATGCAATAAGTATTTGAAGGATAACACTTATTGACTCAGCTCAATTTTCTACACATTTGCATAGCCACTGAATTATAAGAAGAAACTAATTAACTTATTAATAAATAATCAAGTACTTTTATGAAATAATTACGACTTTTATTTTTGAAAACAACACTCGTCGTCATAGAAACCACAATATTACACGCGCAGCCGCGCGCCGCTGGGCTGGCCCTTCCCTCCGCCACCCGCATGGTGTCTAATGTTTTGGGGTGAGAGGCATGATTATTTTAGCCGAAATCTAGCGCTTGAAAAGGGTTGAACAGTAGTTTGGGAAAAGTATTTTTGAGAAAAAACTACTGAATTTATGTTTGCAAAGTAAAGTTATTTCAACTAATGAATAAATAAACTACGTGTAATGATAAATTGTTTTAGAATTTTCATATCCCTAATCTTATTTATTTACGCCCAAAGTTGACATAAATTTAGTGTTAAAATAGGAATCTTTTGAGGCTCGTAACTTTTAAATCAATATTTTTTTCAATGTTTTAGATATCATTGAACCTAGATAATGACGAGATAAATCGATATAATTCTTAGTTTTGTGCGTTCAATATCGAATATTGTTGTATTTTCCCTCCTTCGTTTGTATGAAGAAAGCACCGAACTGAGCTGCCTTAATGTGAACGTTCGCTGAATTTGTTATGTGATTCTATTTCTGCTAAAGTTATAAATTCCTTTTACCCTGTATTCGAAATACTACTAAAACTTAACTGTAGGTTGCATATACAATCTACAGTTAAGTTTTAGTAGTATTTGGAATAATTTAATCGTCCCTAAATAATTTCTCAAGTGTTTAAGTATACTTTTTAGAGTTCGGGACCCGAAAAATTCTAACGGGAACTCGATTACCTACCAAGCCTCCGCTAGCCATCCGCCCGTCTGTCTGTCAGCGGACTGTATCTCGTGAACCGTAATAGGTAGAGAGTTGAAATTTTCACAGAGTGTGTATTACTATTGTCGCTATAACATCAAATAATAAATATTTCAAATCTCCGAAAAGCCGAAATCTCATTCTAAAGGTCGATGTACAATATTTTTTGCCTGGTACTGTATCAGTTTTAGTATCCATGCTTGTCAATGTGGACTCCTAGTCCAAATGTAAACACGATAGGCACGATAAGCCCAGGCACACCGTATCAGAATAAAATACGCTTCGCTGAATCTATTGATCTTTCAATATATTCAGCGAAGCTAAAATCTCTAAGCTCAAATCTCTTCAGCTGTTACGATGATACTGAAGCGTAACTCGACTAATGCGATATTTGTTGGTGTCATTTAGCGATCATTGATGTATGGAGGATAAATTTGACCTCGACAACAACTCTATTAGCTTTGTTGTGTGTAAAAGAACTTTTCACAATATTATGCCAAATATACAGACCTAATTTAATCAGAAAATTTAAATTTCTGATGAAATAAAATTAGCGTGGAGGTTTATTTTAAAATGTAATTGCTTAAAACGTACGCGCGTAAAGCACTCGTACTTTTTAACCAATTAAGGCGAGGACGCGAATGAAATAAAATCCAGGACGCGAGAAAATTGTGCTTTATCCAAAAACCCAAAACAAAGCCGTTGAGTTTTAAAACAATGGTTCTAATAATGGCCCAAAAGGTAATGACGTTGTGAGTTTCCGTGAACCCCTCCAAAGCCTTATAAAAGTTAGGCTGAGGTTACATTTAGATCACGATATTTAACGGGACTCGAAAAGCGAAATCAAAGGCTGGATACTATAATCCGTTTTTCCTTATCTTGAAGGAAAGGTAAATAAGGATCTTCTCGCTGAAATGCGAAAGAGGCACACTATACGCGACCACTACAACATCTTCTAAATATATAAAAGGAAAAGGTGACTGACTGACTGACTGATCTATCAACGCACAGCTAAAACTACTGAACAGATTAGACTGAAATTTGGCATGCAAATAGCTATTATCACGTAGACATCCGCTAAGAAAGGATTTTTGAAAATTCAACACCTAAGGGGGTAAAATAGGGGTTCGAAATTTGTGTAGTCCACGCGAACGAAGTCGCGGGCATAATCTAGTATACATATAAAACGAAAAGGTGACTGACTGACTGATCTATCAACGCACAGCTCAAACTACTAGACGGATCAGGTTGTTTGGCATGCAGGTAGATATTATGACATCCGCTAAGAAAGGATTTTTGAAAATTTAACCCTTAAGGAAGTCAAATAGGGGTTCGAAATTTGTGTAGTCCACGCGGACGAAGTCGTGTACATAAGCTAGTCAAATAATATGATCTTATTATAGTCGCTGCACAATGTAGCTACGTTGTATGATTATTTATCATACTCGTAAGTCAAATCGCGTCACGACGAGCGTAGCCTCACGTAGTGTAGCCTCGGCCTAACAACAGCATAAAAACGTTTAAAACCGCGGCGCGACGACAGGAATTTTCATCAAAAAACCTCAACCCTTGGTTAAAAATGTCAAAAACAATTCCTATCAACTTTTCTTTTGCCGCAAATCCGATTTCTCTAATAAAGGATGAAACGATTAATTTTCCTCTCAAATACAACTCTGAATTGAATAAGATTAGGTCCGAAATGAGAACATTGTTTTATTTTAGACTAGATTTTGTCTGAGGGTTTGAGCTAAGTACTAAGTAACATTTTGCGTGATTGTAATCCATTTGAATTTATTTTAACCCACGAACTGAATTTATTTTAACCCACGAACTTTCTCTACTAGCAATTGACAAAAGGTAATATCAAGTCGACATGCTATATGTAGTAGTGTAGTAACCTTGTAAAAGGAATTTCCAAGCACTTTTATACGAAAAATTTACAACATATCGGTTTCATATTCAAGCATAGCTAACTCGTAACGAAAAGTACTAAAGTTAGGGCAATATAAAATACATTTTTCACAGCGGGAAGCAAAGTTCCAAACTTATAAGTTCTAATATAATTTCCACCTTTATAGAAACTTTTAAAAGCACTATGTCGGGACTCAGGTTACCTTTTTGGGAATAGTTTACGCTCTTGGAGGAGCTTTACAGCATTTTTAGTGCCTCATAAACAAAAGTTAGCTTATTTATATGGTACGGTAGAGAATTACATGAAAACTTTATATGTGCTCTTCTGTGGAAAAGCTCTAGTTATGAACATACTTAATTAATTTTAAGTTTACATCTTATTAATAGTTTAATAATGAAGATCAATGAAACTAACAACTAACTTTTGTTGAACTATGGGACTAAGCAAACCAATTTGCAAAACCACTATTAGGTATATAGTTTTATCTATAACTGCTTCACAAGAACGAATTTGTGAGCTAGAATTTAAACAAATAGAAAAATAATATAAAATATGAGTTAGGGAAAATATTTGGTCCATGTAATACCTAACCATGTCTCTCTCTCCTATCACAATCTAGCACACACATAGCAACTCACACAGACCTACATACATACACACACACACACTTACACAAACACCCAATCTTTGTATTTGTTATTAATTAATTTTAAGTAAAACCACTATGTATGGGAAGGCACTGGCCCCTAAGATACGGGAACTCCTTTAGAGTTTAGGGGCCAGGACTCCATTTAAGTCAAATGTAAAAAATTTAGTAATAAATAAATATTCATTAATTTATTCCAAAAAAATCAGTTAGACTAAATTAAGAGTCAAAGTAAAGACATGAGAGGTACGAACTCCATGATGGAGTTACATGATGGTAAAAGTTGCCGGAAGAAGTGTCGGTTTCAGAAAAAGTCCTGGCTACACAACACCTGAGACTGAATGAGAGTCGCCGTGTTTCACCTTGCAAAGAATAGAAAGCAGTACACGAAGCGGCGAAGCCGACTGCCAACCTTCGCTAGCCGGAGAGGCACCCGAAGAAGAAAACAGAAAACTGAAGTTTGATAGAGTAAGAGGCATTGTTAACGCATTCGTGGGACTTTGGCTTTAATTTCGAACCTATATTAAAGGTCGACTTGTACCTACTTTTTAAATGTGTTAATCTATCCCTGTCCTTTTCTTGTCTACCTTCCAATAAATATAAAAAGTAGCTTACAAAATTTAACTAAATCAGACTAAGCAGTTTAGTTTAGTAGTACAAGTGTGCCTAAGTGTTTTATTAGGTAAAATAAAACAAAACACAAACCAGACAGACTGTCGCTGTGAAGCCGTGCCCTGTCTAGCAGTGTACCTACTCTGGGCCTATAAATTTCCCTGAAGCGTGGCCTAACACTATAAAAATAAAATAAAAGCGAGTCAGGTAACGTTCCAGTACACAAGTCTGAGTCGTAAATGAGCAGTAAACTGTGAAGTAGTGTGTTTAGGACTCACCGACGGAACTCATTGGGCTACCGACTGAAGTTAGCTTAACCAGTGAGCGTAACCTTCTAAGATTACTTTTTAAAATATTGTAAGAAATTTTTTTCTGTTAATAGCTTATAGAGAGAAAGCCAGCGCGTGCCAGACCTTCGTAATTTTATAAAAGCCGGACAACACGCAGAGAAACTTTCAGCTTTTAGAAAATAACGAAGGTCTGGCACGCGCTGGCTCTTAGCCCATTACGACTTGAACAATCGAATAGGTAATAGAATATTACGTTTATGATTTCAGATCTCCAATTACCTATAAATTTTTGAAAAAGTTAGTAAAGTAGAGAATATAGATTATGAAGAAAGTTTCAATGGAAATATGAACAGCGAATAATTTTGAAACTTGTCGGATTGAACTATGATTAAACTGATAAAACGTTGTAGAAGTTCGCAGATAAAGCCTCGTTAAAGCTCAGATTCGATGCTTTTTCCAATATCGGAAACGATTTTCAAAAAATCAAGCTCTCATGGCGTCGTGATCCAGGTGTCCCAGAACTCCCTATAAGACTTTTATTTTGTGTTAATTTTTTTGTTACATAACAATATGTTTTTAATATAAAGAGTTTGTAAATATAACAAGTATTTTATGTCCAAGATATACAGGATGTAACCAGAATGCTAGCAAAAACTTAGCGTCATTGTTATACCTACTACCAAAACATAATCCAATACTAATAACTATTTGCCTCATTTTGTAGTTTTAGTGATTTTGTATTTTTCAAACTCGCAATGTACTTATAGCGTGCAAAACTTGGGTCAATGCCCCGCCTACATTCCAACCTCCAAGTGGCCTACTCACGCAACTTTCGTTGACCTCTAGCGTCGGTCAGATTTTTTATTTGCACTATATCGTAAACTTTTACAAAATTATAGGATTTTTTTGTATTTCTTTCGCGTTTTTTTTTGTGGTGTCATATCAATAATCATCAGTACAGTAGGTACCTACTATCATCTGTCTTCGTTTTTGCCAGTGTTCTGGTAACACCCTGTGTTTGTTCAAAAATTCTACATTACAAAGAAAACACCAGTAATTTAAGCTCTCGTATCAAATTACTAAACTTTTTACTTTATTTACAGCATCTTTCATCTCGTCTCCATCATTTAACTTGTATTATAAACGTTAGTCTTAACTCTTAAGGATAAATGTACGAGAAAAAGGAATAAGAAGTTAGCATACAAAGACGTGAGGTGACTCAAATGAACTACAGACTCGTTTCATCTCTCCCCTCGAAGCTTATCTGATCGCATTATAACACTTGTGTTATAAAGATGTGTGTGAAAAAAAAGAAAAAGAAGATAGAAAGGTATTTTCACATTTAACTTTAGGATGATTTAATAAAGGTTTTTAACAATTAGAGTACTGTTAGAGTAGGTACTCTAGGTTTCTTGACAAACATACAGACAGACAGACAGACGGACAGACAGACAGACAGACAGACAGACAGACAGACCGACAGACAACGAAGTGATTCTATAAGGGTTCCGTTTTTTTCTTTTGAAGTACGGAACCCTAAAAAGCAATGCTCAAAGCATGGCAATACCACGTTTTATTTAAAAAATGTATGCTACAACAATTTAATTATTTATTGAAGAAATGTACCTATTATTATATTTTTTTAATTTTCTGAACCTTCACAGTATCCCACCCCTGCTATCCATGTAAATTAAGCGTTGTCAGAGTTGTAAAGGCATAAGAAGTTAGCATACAGAGACGTGAGCTGACTTCAAATGAGCCGCAGACTCGTTTCATCTCTCCCCGTGAAGCTTATCTGATCGTATTATAACACTTGTATGATAAAGAACAGAAAAGTGCTGTATAATCATAATTTACTTACTTGTTAGTGAGGGTAATCTTTATTTCAGGAAGGTGTTTGAAATGGATTTCTTTATTTCGTACTAGCTGATGCCCACGACTTCGTCTGCGTGGATTTAGGTTTTTAAAAATCCCGTGGGAACTCTTTGATTTTCGGGATAAAATGTAGCCTATGTCCTTCCTCGGGATACAACCTATCTGTGTACCAAATTTCGGTCAAAGGCTATTGCAGGTTATTGCAGTCAAAGGCTAACTTGTATCTAAATAAAAAAAAAGGTAGGGTAAAACACCCGCTAGTCAGCCGTGCACCAGTAGTCAGCCTTAACAGACATTATTTCCCTATAAATAGTGTTAAAATTTGTGTACACCATTAAAATAACGTTTGAACGAATCCTTGTCTCTCTATTGGCTAATACGCAGACATACAAACCAATATCATATCAATGAGACGAGCTACGCTCGTTCATTTGCATCGCCGTCACAGACATGACTAGACGCGCTATTGTTACTGTTTTTTGTCTTCAGGAAACCCGTAAAGTTTTTGGTAAGTTTTTGTGTCTATATGTTGTTATTTGCGGTGGATAATTTTATTGTGTTACAATAAAATGTTTATTTTGCGATAAAATCAACTATTACATGCATTTTATTTGTTTAATATGTTGTAATTAAGGTGGCCGACTACTGGGTTTCGAATTTTAACTGTAGATCCAGTGCTCAGCCATAAGCGGCTGACTACTAGTTTTTAGGGGAATATCTTAGATTTAGCTGATATTAACGAAGCAAATAGTTCCAATTTTGCTCAATACTTTGAGCTTAACTTTTCTAAGACGAAAAGTGTATTTTACCAGTAGTCAGCCGCGTACAAATGTAATTGCATGTTAGTGGCCGACCAATGGCTTTATGAATCCAGTAACCAACCGTCAGTCCTGTTGCTCTAAATAGCACCTTAAAGCCTTTTGAAGTAGAGTTTAATTTATGTACAGTTATTTTAGACTGAAAATCACTTGTTTTAGAGTTCCATCATGTCATGAATAGGAGCTATTTCTTCTAAAGAGTGGAGACAATTTGAAAGACAAAAAGAAGAAATGAAAGAACTGAAAGGGAACGAAATATTAAATAAAAATCGTAATGAAAAAAAAGAGAGACAAAAAAAAAGAAGAATTACAAAAAAGGAAAGCGGAAAAGCAGTTGAGTTCTAACAAAAGTAAAAAGAGGAAGAAAAATAAGATATTATGTACTTTAAACAGAATAAGATGTTATAATTTTGAAGAGGAATTGACTAGCGATACCGAAATCAACGACCTGAAAAATATAGGATGTGATAATTGCCCTGCGATAAGTGATAAGTGCCCAGTGATAAGTGCATTTTAAATAGTACCATACCATTTAAAATGCACTGAATTCACTGGGGATATGTATGAAAATACATATAATAAGAAATTTCTATGCCAAATATGCAAAGTAAGTGAGAGGCTGACTTTTGGGTAAGCCATGGCTGACTTGTGGAAAAATGAGGCTGAGCACTGGGAAAAAGTGCCATAATATGATTATTGTTAATTTTTTCTATAAGTCTAACAATAGTATAATATTTTGTTAATTTTTTTAGTTAATTTAATAAATAATCTTTCACAAACAAGTGGTTGTTTTTATGCATAGTGTTTAATATTTAAAATACTAATAAACAAAATTTAATCACTCACTAAAAGGCTGACTACTGGGTGTTTTACCCTATTGCTACGTATTGCAGCAAATTGCTTTGTGGTTATGACGTCATAATTGCCTGAAATTGAGGATTTTCAATTGCCCCGCAGATTAACTTAGAAAAGAACCGATGCGGTGGTACAGTTTTGACATATATTCGTAAGTGGCACATGCTATCCATACTAATCCATACTAATATTATAAATGCGAAAGTGTGTCTGTCTGTCTGCTAGCTTTTCACGGCTCATCCGTTCAAGCGATTTTAATAGAATTTGGTACAGAGTTAACTAACATCCCGAGGAAGGACATAGGTTACTTTTTATCCCGAAAAATTAAAGAGTTCGCACGGGATTTTTAAAAAACATAAATCCACGCGGACGAAGTCGCTGGCGTCATCTAGTATCACAATAAAACTTAAAACTAGCCTTATCTAATTACAAGTCATGCCCGCGTGAAATGGTGCCAAGAATATTGGCTGCATTTCCGCGCTGGACATGCAGTTTTTTTCCGTTTCGGGTCTCCTCGCCGGGAGTTGGAAGTTGTTTGATTTCACACCCCTTAGAGAACATTATAGACAACTTCCAGGCATGCAGGTTCCTCAAGATGTTTTCCTTCATCGTTAAAGCAAGTGATATTTAATTAATTACTTAAAACGCACATAGGTACCTAACTCAAAAAAGTTAGAGGTGCGTGCCGAGTATATTTTCTGGTAAATAGTAATAGGTACCTAGTACTTACCTACTTATATTAGGTTCACGTATGACTTTTCATTTTTACATAGTTATTTAAAAATTAAGATGTAAAAGATTTGAGAGGAAAAAATCTAAACTTTAGATCCCGAGTTAGGGTGTCTATCCATTAAAGCGGAGTGGAGCGGAGACGTGTTCAGCAGACCAATCAGATTACACAGAGATATCGTACGAAAATTAACACGTCATCTATCTATTGATAATATACTTGGTCTGCTTTAGTGGACAGGCACCATAACGCGGGGTCAAATCGTTTAGATTTTTCTCACTTGACCGCGCTCATTCAAAAAAAGCTTATTATTTATTGGATTTGGATTGCGTTTAGTTATTACTTATTAGCATAATATCTTATAGGTATATTATGTAAAGTAGTGCAGAGATCAATATAGGTAGATAATTACCTGGGTAGGTATAGGTTCATCAAATTTCAAAATGCCCTATATACCTAATATACCTAAGTACATTATTTTGAATTACAGAAACATATACCTAATTCAAATTCATGTGAAAAACGTAATTTCTAGTCTGGTCTAAAACAAATCAATAAGTAGGTAGGTAGGTAAAGTAGATTGAATTTGTGGGTAGATATTTTTTACATAACCGCTTACCTACTTACAAAGCTCCTTATAACTTAATAAAAGTTTAATAAATGAATTTGAAAGGTAAAGAAAGATATTATCGAACACGTTCAGTAGGTATACTAGTCTTAATTCTAATAAACAAAGGTGTTACGCTTATTACGCTTCCATAGAAATAAACTACCTCCGAATTACTAAGTCTTCAGTTAACATAGGATCATATTTATTTCGCACGTTCAATGTTACGCAATCTCCACACCTATGTAGGTGCTAAAACGCCAAATCTGGCAAGTGTTAGTTAAAAAAGGAACTTTTACGGCTTTGGTCGCTGAAAACAGCCGGTAACGCTATTTAACGCCTCGCTTGAAAACATCTTTGAGAGCGTGTAATCGATTTTAGACTTAGTGGCACCGGCTAAACGCCGCAGTGCTACAAACGAGTATATACCTTAGAATGCTACAAAATAAAAGCTAAACTCACCTGGCTAGCGTGTAGGACGTCCAAAAATATAGTAAAAACACTAATAAAAAGCACGGCTCGCGTCATGATTGCGGCCGATATGCGCTCCGGGTCCCGTCTGGCCAGTACTGACGTTCGTGCAATACGCCAGAAACCTGCGTACTAGCTGCTCAGTACGACACAACGTACGTGTACCTAGCGTCGTATATATCGACCCTCCCGGGAGCGAGAGGGACGGACTCGATAATAAATACGTCAAAAAGGGAGGGAATTAAAAGTAGATCGCATGCGCGGTGCTGTTAAAACGCAACGCAACTTCGCCTATAACGAAGCGAATCACGAATGCTGTCTTCGTCTACCCCTGTCTGGGTTTCCCGATGATGAGGCATCAGTTTTTTAATAAGCCACCATGGAAAATTCACCCCTAGTTCCATGTAAATAGCAGCTAATTATACAAAGCATAGGTCCTTGATTTACATTGTTGCCGATTCCTCGCGGCGGCGTCCCTATTTTCAAAAAGGCATGCGCTCGCTCGATGAGTCATCGTTATAAGTTTCAGGTTTTAATTAAAAAAGTAATAAGTGAAAAGTCTCAGGTAATATCGATCAGAGATGTTTGTCTCTCCGATAGCAGACCTGGGAATTCATGATTTTCATTTTCTTTATTTGACTTAGTTTTATGACGCAATATCAAAAGTAACCACGCTGAATTTTCGTCCTTTATTCGACTTAAAGGATAAGTTCTCATATATTCTCATATATATCACCTACTTCTATCTGCAAATCTTAAAAATATAGTTTATAGTGTAATCTTTAGATTTTTACTATACCTATGTAAAAAATAATAATTTCCCTATTCTAGTAATCAAAAAAACACGTTTGGATTCTATCAGATTAAAGAATTTTCTAATCTTCACATATACACAACGTGGGAGCTTTTATGACTTGGTATATTCTCGTAAAAGGTCTAGTTTTATTTAATTGTATTCTAGTCTATTCCATAGCTCCATTTGGCAAAATAATTTGCGCCCACTTGGCACACTTGATAGCCATAAACCAGGAATTAAAGTTACGCTTGAATTGTTGAAAAAGCTTTTCGAGCTTTTCAATTTTATTACCGGCAGTATCGCCAGCACTACTTAAGCGAAGTGTGAATTGGAAATTTAAATCACCTCCGTTATGAGCAAGTTTGGATCTACGTTTGATAAACTTGACAACGGAATGAAACCTATTTTCTAGCTCTATCATCAGACTTTGACCAATACTTGTCTACTACTCGTCAAGATCAAACGTATGTTGTGTATAAAGTGAGAATCTGACTCATTGAAATAATATTATTTTCAACATATTAAGGCTCAAACCGCTGGCTCAGGATATCTAAGATTCTATACATGTACGTTCTCTCTATAACGTAGACCCTGAGTAAAAAAGAATTTTGAGAAATGCGAACAGGATCTTTCGAAATATGCGCACGAAAGTCGTAGAAAAAGCAAATAATAATTAATAACCCTCTTAGTACGTTCAAATTACATCTGCTCTTATCAAAAGAAAGTGTTAGTAAAATTATTATATTATATGACTCGTCATATAATATAATGTCAAGACTCACGAAACCCAAAAAAAACATATTTTGTTTTTCTTTTTGAAAATCTCACTAATTTCGCTGCATATCAACCAACTATTTCGCATCATTTTAACACTACTTAAATACAAAAGAAACGTAGGTAGGTATACATAGGTATTTACATATTTAAAAAAAAACATCTAGGTACCATCAATAACGAATAATAATTTATCGACAATTTATTAAAATGATGACTCATAAGTACATTTACCCTATTTGCTCGGCATTTGCGACTCCCTCTATAATCATGTGATAAAGATCCCCTTGTGAATTGTACCTACCACTAGGGGCAAATGTAAAACTTTGGTCGAAACATCGAAAGGACAGTTTTCTCAAACTATTCTCTGAAAAAGTCACGGGCATATTGCAATTTTAGGGATCCGTACCCGAAACCGCCAATCGGTGCCGACAGCGAGCTGTATCTCGTGGACCATAATAGGTAGAGATCTGAAATTTTCACAGAATGTGTAATTTTATTGCCGCTATAACAACAAATACTAAAAATTTCAAAATTACCGCCATGACAATTAAAAAAAAATTGAAAATGGTTATTTGCTGTAAGATGTTACGGAACACTTCCTGTCATTTCTTATACTATGGTACGGACCCTTCCTGTGCGAGTCCAATTCGCACTTGATCAATTTTTCTGAGATCATCAACTACCCACGTACGTTTTAATTTTTTGCGAAAGTGTGTGTGACTGTCTGTTTGTTGGCTTTTCACGGTCCATCCGTTTAACCTATTTTGGCAGCTTGCATTCCGGGGATGGACATAGGATACTTTATCCCGGAAAATCAAAGAGTTTCCACGTGATTGAAGGACAAAAGCGTGAAAATGGATGCCAAATGCCAGGAACCATTTGTTTTCCTGGAATAAAAAGTAGGTCATGTCACTTTCCAGGGTTTTAAATAACCATGCAAAAAATCACGTCGGTCCGTTGTTGCTCCATTGCGACGTGATTGAAGAACAAACCAATACACCAAAAACAAACAGACCTGTATATTTTATACTAAGTACCTTATTCCCGCGACTTTGTCCGCATAGACTATACAAATTTCAATTCTCACAACCCTTGATTGTAATGATTCGTGACTTCGTTCGCACGGTCGTAATGGCTTTAGTATAGTGATGGGTAATCAAAAAAAGAAAGTGCTTATAGAAAGAAAGAAAATGTCAAAGAAAGGCTATATTAGATATTAGTGCAAGAGCTAGAGATAGCAGTCACATGTAGTCACAAAGGCCAGGAATCTATGTAGTCTACTATATCGCCTTTGTCCGCCCTTTGTGTCCCCTCGACGGCGGCAGGTCATTAACTTTACAATTAACCCTTATCTGGCGGGCTCTTAGGAAGAATACATTTAATATAACTGTGCAGTCTGATAAATATATATTTTAATGGTTAACATACACCCTTATAAGTGAAGTTTTAATTAGGATTTAGTCGAGTTGGTACTTTCGAGAAAAAAACGTCCCAGATTGAGATATTTTTCATATTATCTCCAAGAAAAGTGCACCTAGGTAATTCTTCATGTTCATCATATTCAATGTTTTTATTTTGATGTCCTCCCTGGCCCAGCGCTGTGATTTAATAGGAGTTCGATTTCTTGCATGGACAATTTGGAATCTTTTAAATTGTCTCTTGTCTGGTGATGAATTTGGCTATGGCTACTGTAGCCGGCCGCCAAGCACTTTAGCGTTCCGGTACGATGTCTCGTAAAAACTAAAAACCGATTAGACTGCATCGTTGCTTATCACCATAAATTGCAGTCGAGAGCTTATAAAATTAATAAAAATAACGATAATCGGATTTTTCCCGTGATACTTGTGTCTTGCCAAACTTCACACTTCAACGAGGAGTTATTTCGTTTATTGATTTGCAAGTGTAAAATATGATGATTAAATGGCCGCATTTTTTTAAATTGCGTTGGACTTTTTTTTAAATCCAAGGGTCTGTAAACCTTAAATGTTTTTGCTATTGGATTATTTTAACTTGATAACTTTACAGTCCACCAGATCCTGAGAAAAAGGGCCTTGATAGACAGACAGACAGATAGATGGACAACCTACTGATCCTATTAGAGTTCCTCTGTCTCTTTTTAGGGTTCCGTACCTCAAAAGGAAAAACGGAACCCTTATAGGATCACTTTGTTGTCTGTCTGTCTGTGTGTCAAGAAACCTACAGGGTACTTCCCGTTGACCTAGAATCATGAAATTTGGCAAGTAGGCAGATCTTATAGCTGATATTTGGGGAAAAATCTGAAAACCGTGAATTTAGGGTTAGATCACACAAAAAAATTAAATTGTGGTCATGAACTAATAATTAGTATTTTCAACTTTCGAAGAGAGTGACTATATCAAGTGGGGTATCATATGAAAGGTCTTTACCTGTACATTCTAAAACAGATTTTTGTTTATTTTTATGCATCATAGTTATTGAATTATCGTGCAAAATGTCGAAAAAATACGACTGTAGTACGGAACCCTCATTGCGCGAGCCTGACTCGCACTTGGCCGGTTTTTTAGGTAGGTACAGAATCCTGAAAACGCTTTCAAACTTTACCAATTCAAGTGTAGAACAGAATTTCTAATTCTACACCACGCTCTGAAACCTTATTTACGTTTTTACAAAGTCATTCCACGATCACTATCTATTAATCCATATACTCGTAACAGACTAGGTAATGTACTCACGTGATTTAGATGTAAGTTTACTGTAAAAGAAAATGCTGAATAATAGTTTTAATTTACTTTAAATGAGCCAACGATGTCGAGGGAACACAAAGGCTACAAAGTCACGAGATAGCAGTCTTGGTAAAGCTATACCTACCTATATCTAGCTAGACGTAGTCTTGGTAAAGCTAGATACCCAGAGAGAGATCTAATGTTATTTTCTGATATTACAACACAAACGAGTTGCAGTTTGTAGTGGAGGTACTGTGGGATATGACGTTACAGTCCACACCCGGATTGTCAATAGCTAGCCAAATCGGGTCATTACACACGGTGAGCATACGGGTTAATATCCCGTTATAGAAACGAAGCTGTAATTTTTAACAGTCAATTAGGTAAATAGGTACCTACTGTCATTAGGTATAGATAGTAAAATTATTCATTAATAATTGCGAAATTAAAATCAGTGGCATTGAATATTTGACTTCAATTCAAAGGCTCTTTAGGTCCATTTTACTTTGATTTTATTGTGTTTCGACTCTCGAATTCTAGCAAAGTTTGGTGAAACGTAAAATCTTATACTACGGGTACAGTCAACAAATCAGATGCACTATTATGCTTGCGGTAATAGGAACATTGTAATCCCGTATATTTTCAACGGAGCGCTGCAGTTAGATAGTGTACGCAGTGTTGTCTAGATTGTAGAATGTTCCAGATATTTGCATGCACGGCGAGCGACGAACACCCCATCCAGACGGTCCGGTATATGAACAGTTGCGCAGACATTTTTCATTTGGAAAAATGGTATATTACTTCTGAGTACTTAATGTGTGTTCAGTGCCTATAGCTAGCACGTTTACCCTGAATTATGTGTTTATCATTTTTTTAACATAAGTGAAACTTTATCGATCTTTGGTTGTTTTACATGGAGCAACATACGACAGTGCGGCATGCGGCATGCTACAAAGAAAATCAATTTGTCGGAGAAAGCAGCATGCGGCAGATGGCACTGTCTGATAGTAGGCATGGTTCCGTGATGTCACCTGAAGGTTCCTGGCTGAAAATCAGCGCTGTATGCTTTTGTGTATTATGTTGAGCATTCTGAGGATAGCATTTATATTTATAGGATAGCTGGAAGCTTTCTTCGGGTTCGGGCCACACATGACACAGTTTATTCCAGAGCTAATCTGCTCAATTGGAGGAAGCGCTGGGATAACTAACTTTTAGTATAACTATGATGTGTGGCACAATTTAGGAAATAAACGTTTCTCTTTCTCCCTTTATTTCTTTTAGATTAAAAATCTCTCTGGGTACCTTGCTACCTCGGTACACGACAAGTCTTGTCTCGTGTCTGCGATCGCCCTAACTACTTTATTATTGAGGCTGTGCTGAACGTGCGGCGCCTTATGCGAATTCTATGGGACCGAACCAATCGCCTATTGATGTCTTCTACGTTGGTAACGTCTGGACTCTGGAACGCTAGACCAGTGATTGTCAAAGTGTACATACTACTACCTACAAATACTATTGCGAGACATTTTGTATTCGAGGCTACTAAGTGCTATCGTCTCTAGGGTATTCTTGTTCGCTATCCATTCGTAGGTAAATTTTATCGCCTAAAGCAGTTAAGTACCAAACACAAATTAGGTAAGTATCTACCTACTGTTTTGTGGTTTTGGTGTGATCGACCTATTGTGCAGATAGATTTTAATAAACCATCCATCCAACAAAACCACACTAATAAATTTTCTAAAACACAACGTACGAGTACGTTGCACTCTGACACAGGAGCATCCTCATGTTTCTCAATCAGGAAAGGGAAACGGCACGCTAAACTTCTGAATTTTCAGAAGTGGCAGAGCGCTCGTTATTTTTGTCGTAGAACCGACGCGACGCGACGGCTAAAAAGTCAATTCAAGAGTCAAATAATTGAATGGAAGTTTCTGTAGTCAATTATATCAATAGGTACCTTCCCAGTATTTACAGAATAACAAGTACATGAGATGGCAATCGGGGTATGAGGCGAGGGTACACCCGCACGTCATCCACGCTATTTCGCACCGGGAAAGCGCGTTGGCTGTGCGGGTTTGCGGGCACCTCACCCCGAACACCATGTCGACCTGCCGTATACTATTATGTAGACTGATGTACTTAGGTTATTTATCTGTAAAATAGGTACATAATATCACGTGATGCACCAGTTTGGGAAGTGCTAGAATTCCGATCCTAAGCTTTTACCTTAATTACCATCTATAATAACTAGTGATGAAGATTGATTTGGATGACGATTGATTTGGATGACGATTGATTTGGATGACGATTGGAGTAACAGTGACAAATTAGTTCAATAGGAAGTGTTGTATGATATTTATTTTGTAGTATTTACTTAGTTAAATAAATAAGGATTACTAGATGATGTTCGCGACTTTTTCCGCGTGGATTTGGGTTTAGTTTAATTCCCACGGCAACATTTTGATTTTCCGGGATAAAAAGTAGCATGTTTCTGGGGTGCAAGCTATCTCTGTACTAAATAGATGACGCCTGCGACTCCGTCAACGTGGATTCAGATTTGTAAAATCCCGTGGGATCTCTTTATTTTCCAGATCAAAAAGTAGCCTAGATGTCCGTCCCCAGAGTACAAATATAGCTTGTATCCCGGTGACGAATATACTTAGACTCATTATATAAGTCATACTTTAGACTAAATTTTATCCCGACAAATCAGAGTTTATACGGGATTTTTTGAGAAACCTGAATCCACACGGGTAAAGTCGCGCATCATGTTGTCTCTCATAAAAAAAGGCTTCTAGAAAGATGTGTAACCTATACTAGGTACATAAGCCACTGCCATCGATCTGGTAGTTTCGCAACAATGCGGGTAAAGACGCGGGCAGTCTGCCAGTATGACACATTGAATGGCCTTTGAGAGCTGCAACGTCACACGAGTCCACGAGATTCAGTAACTCCTTAGATAAATTATGTATCTACTTGCCAACCGACTTGTTTTAAAAACTTAAAGTGCTAATTTTTATTAGAGTCAAGTGTGCCCCCCCCTCTCCCCGTCTATCAGCCAAATGGTAGTATATAGGAACGTGAAAATATTCACAGCAGTAGTATATATAATCAATTTTAAAGGAAAACTATCATGGCTAAGTAGGGTTCACGGGTTAAGGCAATGACATTCTAATAATGTCATTGGATTAAGGAGTTATATCTGTTTTTCGAGGTTAATTATTGTACGTAAATATTATGAGTTGCATATTAATGTACCTATATTATAGTTTTATTGTATCTATTGTATTTGTGATTAAATTGTGATCACGGAACCCTACACTGCGCGTGCCCGCCACGCACTTGGTCGGTTTTTATTCTGTACTATAGCTGATGCCCGCGACTTCGTACGCGTGGATTTAGGATTTTAAAATTCCTGTGGGAACTCTTAAATTTTCCGGGATAAAAAGTAGCCTATGTCCTTCCCCAGATCGCAAGCTACCTCTGTACCAAATTTCGTCAAAATCAGTTGAACGGTTGAGCCGTGAAAAGCTAGCAGACAGACAGACAGACAGACCGACACCAAAGGTATTGATTGATATTGACTACAGAAAATTCTATTCAATTATTTGACTTTTGACTTGACTTTTTAGCCGTCGCGTCGGTTCTACGACAAAAACATCATGCGCTTTGCCACTTCCGAAACTTCAGAAGTTTAGCTTGCTATTAATTTCCCTTGTGCAATGTCGGGAACTTCATTGATTTCCTCCTTACCAGAGGGCATTACTCTTATTAATTAAGTAACATGAGTGTACAAAAATATTGGCCTTTATTTCGTGTTTCGGCCCCTGCTTGTCCCCCAAGGGTGCTTGGGTCCTGGGGCCCATGAACAAGACCTAACTCGGACGAGCTAGAGATAGGGTCGCACTAACAACCATTCGAAGAGGAAAGGAGTAAGATTATAATCACGCTGTTGGGCAGGAATATTTCGCGTTGCGCATCGCGCTGAAGTTGATTAAATAAACTTGTGTTGTGCATACGGCGTCCGTAGCACGGAATCGATACAACCTCAATTAACTGATCGCTTGCTGACACTATGAAAAACCCTTAGGGCCAGTTACACTGGAGCAGTATATGTAATGTACCTTAAAATTTTAACCACCGAAAAAGTAATTAAGGGCAATTTCTGTGATGGCACCTCATTTGACTATCAATTCGGTACTTACCTATGCCCTATTCAAAACCTATATCAGCTAAAATTACAAAGCTGATATAAAGGTTTTGAGTTAAATCGTACCTAGGTCCTCCTAATATAAAGTTTAAGGGTGTCTGGTAGGGGGTTGCCACGACACTAAGAGCGGTCACGCACTCATCCGATCCGAGTCCTTGAAAATACTGATATAAAAACTGGACCGAACTCGGATATTGCTTACGCTAAATACGCACTAATCCGATCTCTGATCATAATCTAAGCTAATCAGTGGACATATCTAAGTCATACGTCCGATTTCTATCCGACGCACATCCGAGATATTCCCACGAATGACGGAGAGAACTCGGATGACGGAAGTCTGAGCTGCTTAATGCGTAAGCTACCATACAAATAGTTCTATGATTACTTCGGAACGTATTTTCACGGATTCGGTTCGGATGCAGTGCGTAATCGCCCTAAGTGTCTGGCAATGCATGACATGATTTCTAATATTATTCCGAAGAAAATATAAAAAAACAGACTTGTTTTTAATACTTTGACGTAAGATTTTTTACCTGTTATCTCCCAAAGCCACCATGATCCAAACAAACATCCAAACAAACGTTCCTCCCAGTGTTGGGGACAATACGCAGAGAAACTTTCAGGTTTTATAAAAATACTAGCTTATGCTCGCGACTTCGTCCGCGTGGACTACAAATTTCAAACCCCTATTTTCCCCCCTTAAGGATTGAATTTTCAATCCTTTCTTAGCGGATGCCTACGTCATGATAACTATCTGCATGCCAAATTTCAGCCCGATCCGTCCAGTAGTTTGAGCTGTGCGTTGATAGATCAGTCAGTCAGTCAGTCAGTTACCTTTTTGTTTTATATATTTAGATTAGATGATGCCCGCGACTTCGTCCGCGTGGATTTAGGTTTTTTAAGATCCCGTGGGAACTCTTCAATTTTTCGGGATAAAAAGTAGCCTATGGCCTTCCCCGGGATATAAGCTAACTCTGTACCATCATTTCCACCATTTCATCTAAATCAGTTGAACGGTTGGGCCGTGAAAAGCTAGCAGACAGACAGACAGACACACTTTCGCATCTATAATATTAGTATGGATAACGAAGGTCTGGCACGCGCTGGCGCCCTCTCTATATGCACAAACAAGACACAAGAAAAATACGCGTCCTTACGTTTTTCGCTCGCGGAATTCCGTTAGACCAGTCCCTAATACGGAATACCGTGTCAGTTCGGAACAATTTTGAAAGCTTTTACCTAGTTACCGCACAAACAAGAAACCCATTAATAATTCTTCTTTTGTGTTTCCACAAGTGCTAATGCGTCGCCCGCCCCCGGGGATGTGACGATCGCTTTGCGAAATGTCAAACTGTCAAACAGAACCCCCATGATGTTGTGGTAAAATAAACATGGCTTAATTTCTTTTCAAACATCCCTACTTCACATTGTTATGCCTGAGAGTTCTTCATAATGTTCATCAAAGGTGTTTGAAGTCTGCCAATCCGCACTTGGCCAGCGAATAGCTATGCCCAAATCCTTCTCATTCTGAGAGGAGACCCGTTCTCAGTAGTTAATCGATGGGTTGGGTTAATCATGATGATGATGACACTTAATATTAAAAATGCAATAGGGTGTCTGTCTTGCATTTCACGGCCCATCTATTCAACCGATTTCGACGAAGTTTGGTACAGAGATAGCTTGCATCCCGGGGATGGGCTTATTTTAAGGACGTATGAGATGCTATATACTTTCGCAGTTTGAAAGCACACCTACAACTGCGGACTGCCTTAACTTTGATCAAAATCAGTTCACTAGATTCCAAGACACTACAGAGTACAGCCCCACCTGATTTTCCTTCCGAAACCGAGGGCAAAAACTAGTATATTATCTCAGAATGAGAAGGTTTATGACCATAGTCCACCACGCTTAGGATTAGCTGCCAAGTTAGGATTGGCAGACACACGACGAACATTATGGAGAAGTCTCAGGCATGCAGGTTTCCTTACTCCTTCATCGTTATTGCAAGTGATATTTAAATACCTACTTAAAAAACGCACATATAGTCCGAAAAGTTAGAGGTGCGTGCCTGGATCGAACCCCCGACTTCCCGAATAGGATGCTAACATATTAATTCTTAACCACTAGGCTAAAAACTAGTTTGCATCGAATAACTACTAAGAAATTGAAACTACAAAGTTTCTGCAGTACCTAACTAGCAAAGCAAGTACCAAACGCTCAAGGCAGCATTAATAATTCCCTTTTCATGTCCAAGGCAGTGTTAACTTAGCCCTGACTCTCAAGTCCCCGGCCCCAAGGTTCCTCGGGCATATACGTCTACGCTCTTGCCAAATGTCAAACTTGAAAGTAAAACCGGGGAAGTCACCTTGAAAGAATTTAACCTATCCAAATTCCAAATCACTAACCTTAGATTAACTATATAATAATTAATCTACGTCACTATAACTACCTACCCAAGTCCCAACCCAATGGCGTCTCAGCGCATAATGGCCTTTTCACAAAATACCATTTCTCTTATCGTCCTTTAATTTGTCCTTTCTCAATATTATGACGTCCTTTTCATAAATGTCCTTTAATCCCCACAACTTAGGAGTTCAGAATCTTGGAGCAACTGGATTGAAGAGTTTGAGCTTGAAATTCTATAATGAAGTCCCCATGGGATTTTTATAAACCTAAACTGAATCCTCGCGGACGAAGTCGCAGGCATGTAAAAAGTTATAAATACCTAAGTACGTGATGCCCGAAACTTCTTCCGCGTGGATTAAGGTGTTTAAAAATCCTTTGGGAACTCTTTATTTTCCGGGATAAAAAGTAGGTAGGTAACCTGTATCCGTTCCCGGGATGTAAGCGATCTCTGTATTATACCCCTCAAACTGTGAAAAGGTAACAAACAGACACACTTTGGCATTTATAATATTAGTATGGGCATCAACTTACGTAAAAATAGTTCAAATTGATCGGGAAAATGTGGGGAAAAAAATGTGAAAAAAATGCCTCTAGCGACACCTATCGTAATAAGATGGCAACTACCAAGTAACGAACCTTACAATATGATGAAACAAATCAGTTCAGCCAACATCAGAGGTGTTAGAAAAACCTTCTGAGATTTAACACAGATGGCGGCACATGCCATCTTGGGCTACTGCAGATTATAGCTGGTGTAGTACGCGACAATTCCAGATGGCAATCGTGCTGAGGTCGCCCCGCACGTGTGTGTTGGGCGCTTCTGGGCGTCCGTCCCCACCCCGATTGCCATCTGGACTTGTCTTGAGAGCGCTATACTAACTTCTCCGCGCAATGAAGTTAGGTATAGTGCTCTCTCTGTTTTTGTATGGGATTAGGTAGAGAGAGCGCTATCAACTTAACTCCTTGCGTATAAATATGTTAAGCTGCTGTCCTATATCTATTACAGTTCTTGCAATTCACGAAGGCGAGTGAACTTTATTTGTGGTTACATCGTATACACGGACATTGCGTAAGTGTGCGTGCATGTCGAACCGCGCGAATCAGCTGTCAATGTCATATCAATTTCTGCAAGTGTCAGTATACAAAACTGGCATATGTTGACATGCTGAGTATTTACACTGTGCAAGTTACAGACCTAACTTCTGCAAGTTTTATTGCTGGTGAACGCCAGTGATTATGACTACCAATCAGAACATGTGGATACGGTAGGCTGGTATTAACACTGGAATTCATAGTCAAGATGGGGGCGTCTTTAGGGGACCGTTCAGATGGAATTCAGGGGATCATCATGGCGTCTGAATGGTCCCCTAAAGAAGCCCCTATCTTGACTATAAATTCCAGTGTACAGTACGCGGCAGAAAATAATGTACATCGCCCTTTAGAATGAAATTTCGGCTTTGTCTCTGTTACTCATACCTATATGACGTTTTGTCGGTCTCAACGACAGTGATTGTGCTCTACAAATTTGCTATCTCCTTCTAAAGGTCGATATTCATTACTTTCGGCCTCGTACTGTAAGAAACTTATCTACATATGGCTAGGCCTAGCTAATCTAGCTATGTCACAGAAAGTTGTATGTATGTAGGTATATTCTGTTATGTATGTTATAATAAGTTGATTTGTTTGGACGAAATAGGTACGGAAGACCAAAATTGTTATATTCACGAACGTGGCACATCTAAACCCAATTTTTTTCCAAAGTTTTGGGATATAAGTTATTATTAAAACTACAGGTATATTTTCAACAATAATTTACTAAACAAAATTAAAATATTAAATAATGACATAAAAAAGAACACAAAGTAAACATTTTCATATAAAAACCCCTCTAATTTTTAGTTCCAATTATTCTTATTCTAATTAACAATTAAAATAAATAACTCTACTTATATAAAAACATGTTTTCTTAAAATTAAGTACATTAAAATATTTTTTCTGTAATTTCAATTATCACAGAAACGCTATCAAAGTCAGTCAATTTATTCAGAAACAAACAAATAGGTCCAACAGCCGTACTTAGAGTCGCTTAATCGTTACTTAAGTTTAGTTAATACGAGACAGAGCTATTATCTCTCACATAAATCTCTCTCGTTTTAACTCAATCTTAAGTAACGATTAGCAACTCTGAGTGCGGCTGTAATTATGAGTTGAGATCTGTGTTTTTGGTTTCACATTTTTTTCATTGATTTTTGGCTTTCTCTTTACCGGACTTGATTTTTGCATTGTCATTTAGTTACATAAGTTTACGAATTTTATAGATAAATAGGCATTTTGTATTTTTTTTGTGTAACGCCTGAACAAAAACATAAGGCAATGTTTTGGTGTTAGCCATTGATTTCAAATATTAAAAATATATAATTGAACTACATAAAAAATAACAAAAAAAATTAGATGTCTCGTTTCTGTCGGGTCTGGGTTTTTTTTTTCTATGGGGCGTTACCCTTCTCCTTTCATCCCGATCAGTGCAGTAGTTTGAGCTGTGCGTTGATAGATCTGTCAGTCTGTCAGCTCTTTCGTTTATAAATTTAGATAAGCCCATATGTACTTATTTTTCAAAATGTAAATTTATTATTTAAGTTATTTAGATTTAATTACAAAATGCAGATTTTTTTCACTAGGATTATTATAGACTTGTAAATTGTAGTAGTCTATTTGAAACAAAACCAAAATTTTATTGGTTTGTTTTTCTTTCGTAAATCCATAAGCCAATTTTATTTATAAATAATATTATCTCTTTCATAAAGCAACTTCCAGGAATAGCACTAGAATAATTAGATTTGTTAATTTAGTCTATAATCTGTCAATTTACTTTAGTTTTAGTATAAACTAAACTAAAATGACACGATATTATGTTGATTTATTTGCTATCCCTTTTATAATGCTCCCCAGGGAGAAGGATAGCGCTAGAATTAGACCTGTCAATTTAGTTGAGTTTAGAGATTGTGTACAACACAATTAGCCACAGATTATCATCGTCATCATGACCAACCCATCGGCGGCTCACTACAGAGCACAGGTCTCCTCTCAGAGTGAGAAGGGTCTAGGCACAGTGCCTAGTTTAATACAGTCCACATACTCTATTCGCAGGTACTGCTTTATCTGAAAACAGAAAAAAATTAATTTAACTAATTTTAATTTTATTTTATTTAAGTATCATAGGAAAATCAACAGCGAAATATTACAATAAGTTTCTTAGATTATGACCAATTAGAGGTTTTCTCGAAAAAATTAACAATTTGTGAGAGCGAGTTAAAATTAATTCATGGTTAAGATACAGAGGAACAAAAAAACAAACATTGATTAAGTACATGACATATCAAAACTAGATGAAGAAAATAACTTTGACTAATATTCCCCTTTCCCTTCCAACTAAGCGTACAGCTTGTGCTAGGAGTAGGTACCAGCAAAACCGTGCCGCCAAGCGATTTAAGCGTTTCGGTACGATGCCGTGTAGAAACCAAAGGTGTGTCAGTTTAATGAAAACTGCCATACCCCTTCCAGATTAGCCCGCTTCCATATTAGACTGCATCATCATTCATCACCTACCACCAGGTGAGAGTGCAGTCAAGGGCTAACTTGTATCTAAATAAATAAATAAAATGTGTGTAATATGAAAAAGAGAAATAATACAAAAATAATTCTATAACATACCAATCATTTTAGGGTACGGCAAATTCAAATTCTCCATAATATCAATGAAATCCTTCAACGATTTGGTCAACCTCGGGTTATACTTCTTCTCCTCGGCTACGGTGGTGGCGGTTTGGCCCCTATAGTCGTGAGCAGGGTAAAGCGTGTAGCTGTCGGGCAATGTGAATATGTTCTCGTGAACCGATTTGTACAGGGTTTCTGATGACCCTTCCTGGAAATCGGTTCGACCACAGCCTCTTATAAGCAGCGTATCGCCTGTGAATGCAATACCCTGAAATATAAAAAATATATTTGAAAACTTTTCAAGTTTTATTTTCCGTAAAAATAAGTTGTAAAGTTACACTTTGGGCCTAAATACTGTGAATAATTTTACTTCAATCTTTTTTTCCTGCAATATTTATAGAGAAAAGCTTATGAGTTATTACAAAATAATCCAAGATTTTATGGTTTGGAATTTAAGAGATCAGTTTAGATAAAGTAGTGTATGAATCTCTACATAAAACCGTTTTAAAACTACTATTAGCACACCGATTTTCTCCATTACAGCACAGGAAAAAATAATCACCCGTTCGTGCGAGATGTAAGTCAAGCATCCATTGGTATGTCCAGGGGTGGCTGTAGCCAGCAACTGATGGCATCCGAAGCAGACCAGGTCGCCGTCCAACAGGTGCATGTCAGCCTGAGCGCCGGACGCTTTGCCGATCACACTCTTGGTGCCGGGCAGGAGGGCTTTCAGTTTGCCCGTGCCCGTTATGTGGTCTGCGTGCATGTGTGTGTTCACTGGAATTTCACAAACAATATTTTAAACAGATCGTATTCACACACATTCGGCCCGCACGTTGTACACATTCTGGTGTTCTTATGAGGGACTATCACTACCCATATCACTACCCATATTATAAATGCAAAAGTGTGTTTGTTTGTTGGTTTGTCCTTCAATCACGTCGCAACGGAGCAACGGATCGACGTGATTTTTTGCATAGGTATAGTTAAAGACCTGGAGAGTGCCATAGGATGGTCATAGGCTACGTTTTATCCCGGAAAATCAAAGAGTTCCTACGGGAATTACAAACCTAATTCCACGCGGACGAAGTCGCGGGCATCAGCTAGTCTAAATATATAAAACGAAAAGGTGACTGACTGACTGACTGACTGACAGATCTATCTATGCACAGATCAAACTAAGACGGATTGAGGTGAAATTTGGCATGCAGATAGAGCTATTATGACGTAGACATACACTAAGGATTTTTGAAAATTCAACCCCTAAGGTAAAATAGGGGTTCGAAGTTTGAGTAGTCCACGCGGACGAAATTGCGGGCATACGCTAGTTATTTATGTACCAGGAAAATGGCTACCGAAATCAAAGTGGTTTCACATAAAATGTATGCGGGTGTCTGTTTTCAATCAAAGCATTAGTGCAATATTAGAATAATCTTCGACCGAAATAATCATAAAGATCCTTGGAATATTTCAAAATCCAAGTATGTAATTTTATACGTATAGATGACTAGCTGATGCCCGCGACCTGGTCCGCGTGGATTTAGGTTTTAAAAATACTGTGGGACCTCTTTAATTTTCCGGGATAAAAGTATCCTATGTCACTCTCCAGTTCTTTAACTATACTCATGCAAAAAAATACAGCAATCCATTGCTCCGTTGCGACGTGATTGAAGGACAAACCAAACAAATCAACAAACCAGTTATAGTGATAGTGATTGAATTTAATAAACATCTGCACTCACTTGCATAAAGTAATTTGAACCCAAGTTCCTTTATCAATGCAGCATCTCTCTCAGCGTGCTCCAACACTGGGTCTATCAACACTGCTTCCCGAGTCTTCATGTCACCCAGCAAGTATGTGTATGTGCTGCTCACTGTGTCAAATAACTGGAACAAAGAAACACATTTTTAGTGTTCCACCTCAAAAGGAAAAAAGGAACCCTTATAGGATCACTTTGTTGTCTGTCTGTCTGTCTGTCTGTCTGTCCGTCGTGTCTGTCAAGAAAACAGTAGGTTAACTCAGTTAGCTGTGCTAGGCTTTTGGAAATTCCACAGACAGGTTCAGGCCCTATCTGTCGCTCCCTGGCACCTCGCTTTGCGAGTTCGTCGGGTTTTTAATTGCCTTTGATTCCCGCATGCCCTGCAGGAACCCAACATTAAACTCTATGCATTCGTTGTGCTGCAGTATTTTCATAGAAACATAACTACAAATTGATTTCAATGGCACCTTGGTAATAAAGTAACATACTAATTATTGTTGTTATCACTTCATGACGTTATTTCTTATCACACAAACAATAGGTACTTAACAGGATAAAATATAATATTTATGCTTTTTATTTTCAATGCCAGGTGCTTGTCTTTGTCTATAAATAATCTTATCTGACGTTCGATGATAATGCATTCTAACTGGGAAAATAAATGCAGTTTAATAAATACACATCCTTAATGTTTCTATGCAGTATCTTACTGGAATTATAAATTGCTTGACAGCACAGCTTTACCAGTTCCTTTTGGAAGGATTTTCCTTCTAATATTATAAAATGAGAAAAGGTTTGTTTGTTCTTCAATCATGTATCATTTTCATTAATAAGCAATGAAGAAACAGATTAATGTGGTTTTTTTTGTATGGATATACTTCGACATGGAGTGACATAAAGCCTACTTTTTATCCCAGAAAATCAAAGAGTTCCAGGGGATTTTTAAAAATCAATAGGTACATATTGCAGACAATTTTAGTTACGGGCATCATTTAGTGCAAAATAAATCAAACTTATTGTTTCACAATTCATTAGTTTCTTCATCATCATGACTACTGAGCTCGGGTCTCCTATCAGAATGAGACGGATTTAGGCCATATCCGTATGCCACGCTAGCCCAATGTGGATCGACTGACTTCACAAACCTTTGAGAATATTATGGAGAACTCTTAGGCATGCAGGTTCCCTCACAATATTTTGCTGAACCCTTAAAGGCCCTTTTTCACAGCCTATCCCTTCAACCGATTTTGACAAAATTTAGTACAAATATATCTTGCATCCCGGGGACAGACATAGGCTACTTTTTATCCGGGAAAATTGAAGAATTCCCACGGGAAACGTAAATTCATGCAGGTGAATTTGTGGGCATCACCTAGTAAACAAATAAAATTTAAAACAAAACAGTTTCTAACCTGTCTAAAAAAGAAGCTAGTTCCCTTCTCCATCCCGGTAGACATTAACCTCACATTCCCCGCATTGGACGCCACCAGCCTCCCAGCAATCTTCACAGTATGTGATAGTCTCCACAGCATCCTGACAATGATAAAGGTAATTATTGCACAATGAAACACCTTGTTACATAAAGGATTAACTTATAACTGTTTGCTCAGATGACTGACTGTATGTAAACTGTCATTGTTTTGCTATGGCTTATACATATTATTATATGCTTTTGGTTACTCACTGAAGTGTTAGTAAATACACAATAAGTGTTATACATACATCCATACAGAAACACACACACATTAAAACAGATAGGCAGTGTAAAGGTAGCACACAGACAATATAGCTGTTCGCATTTATATTATTAGTATGGATTACTTAGGTTACTTATGCTACAGTAGAAAGTAAAAACATACCTGACCATTGTTGTCAACTGTTCGTTTGAAAATGATGATTTATTTTAAGTTTTAGATTCTGATAATATTATCTTTACAATTAAGATTTTATCATCCTATATCAGCTAACCTAGCTTGCAGATAAAAAGTACCTACTGCAATTACTTACACACTAGATACTAATCTTAAACATTTTGTAACAATCAATTATTAGGTATAATGCATAGACCTATAAATGTATAATGTTAACAATTTAATTATTTACAATTAATAATTTTACAAACTAACAAAAGCAACTTTGTTTTGGTTCTTGCTCTATGGGTTCTTGAACTGAATTGTTTGTCAAAATCAAATGACATTAGAAATTTGACATATCAAACGATGCGTTCATAGTCCATGTACTTAAGGGGAGGCTTGTATCGAAATATGGACTATTCGAATAATTCGAGTGCATTATCTCAGTTCCAGTTTTTTTTGTATTACGATATTACGACTTTTTAAGCGCTAGAATCTTCTTTTTTAGCACTATAACATTACAAGACCCAGCTGCCCTAACATTGAAGCATAGATTGAAGCAACCTTTTTGTACACCAACACCAATTTTTGGGCTTTTCACTTTGAATGTCTAGTCGACAATAATTTTGACAAATATTTCAAAATGTAGAAAAAGTGTGTGTAGAAATAATTTATTATAAATTCAAATAAAATTACAGTAATTATAATGGTACCTAACTAGTAACTACACCTAAAATAAAATAAAATTATTTGTAATTTTTTTTAATAAATGCATTGATGAAGGTAAGTTTCTAGATCCTAATTTTAAGGATCAAAATATGCTTGATCTTTGGATTTGAAGTCTCTCTCAACTTTCTTACCACTTCACTTAATTCAAATACTTAACTACCTTCCCAAAAAAAACGTCCATGTGAATTCTGTTAAAGAAGGTTTTGTATTAATTTATGTGTCACACTGGCTGTCTATTTTATTCTAATTCTTTTTAAAATTGGAATGTCACTCTAACATGTCCTATAATAAAAATATGTTTTCTCAAAGTATATTATTTATTTAATTGAATTTTATCGATCCTAAAACGGACTCTAATATGGTAGCAGATCGAAAATAAATTCAAGAATTATTTTAGAGCAGAGATAAGCTATAATTTCTATTTTCTTTAAAAATTCTAACAAGATTTATCAAAATGTCGTCTTCATGGAATTCATCCACGAGCTTCAAAATTGATATTGGTCGTTTAGAAGGAAAGGAAAATTGGACAACATGGCGCTGCAAGGTACTGTTAATGCTAAGAGGTACTGGCGGATGCTTAGATGCGATAAATGGCAATCTAAACAAACCAAAGGAACCGGATAGCACAGCATCAGCAGAAGTTTTTGATTCTTATCAAAAAGCTCTGAGAACATACAATGAGATAAACAATACTGCAATGTTCATTTTAATGGCTAATATGTCAGATGCTACTCTACAAAAAGTGATGAGATTCACAAATGCTAAACAGGTTTGGGAAGAATTGCACACTCTGTTTGATGGTACATCTGAAGATAAAAGCTATACACTATGCTACAGTTTCTTCGGCTATCGTAAAGATCCTTCTCATGACATGTCAATGCATATATCTAAATTGAAAAATATATGGCATGAATTGAAAGTAGAACTACAAAAATCTGAAAAAGATGATCTTCAAGATAAAGAAAAATATGACCTTCCAGAGATTTTACTCATCTGCAAGATCTTAGAAACTTTACCTGATGACAGCTATTTTCCATTTAAATCTAGTTGGATGCTTATGTCTAAAAAGGATCGTAATATTGATAATTTGACAGCTCAAATTTGCGCTTATGAACGATCGCTTACAAATAAAGAAGAAAATACTGAAGCACTAGTTGTACATAGTAAAATGAATAAAAAGAAAAAATGTGGTTATTGCGGCCTTACTGGACACAAAGTCAAAAGCTGTTATAAGTGGATATCGGATGGTAAACCTCCTAAGCCACAAAATCCATCAACAAGTAAAGCTAAAGATGCCAACTTTACACTTTCACTAATGCAGATTGAAACGAATGAAACAGTAAATGTAATTGAAAGAGATGATGAGAATTGGTATGTCGACAATGGTGCAACTAGCCATGTCTCTTGTTGCAATGACATATTTTCTACATTTCAATATTTTACTAATAACCAATCGGTTACAATTGCAAATGGCGCTAAAATACAAGCTATCGGTAAAGGTACAGTTGATATAATAGCAGACGTTCATGGACAGCAAGAATATATAAGGCTTTGTGACGTATGGTATGTACCTGAAATAAAAAGAAATTTATTTTCTGTTCTTGCCGCACAAGACAAACTAGAGGACAGTGTCTTTATATCTGAAAGAGAATCGTGTATGTTGAAAGTAAAAGGAAAAATTAATTTAATTGGAAAACGCGTTAAAAATGGAGGTCTGTATAAGTTAAATATACAAGCAATTAAAAGACAAACTCCTGAATTGAACACTGTATCTAATGATAATATCCTACAACTGTATCACGAACGATTTTGTCACCAGAATAAAAGACATGTAAAACTTTTGTTAGAAAAGGAACTTGGTATCAAAGTAAAACTCGATTCTCAATTATGCACAGGATGTGTCTATGGTAAAACACACAGATGTAAATTTGGAACAAGAGAAAGAGCTAAAGTACCAGGAGAGATTATACATACTGATGTGTGTGGTCCGTTCCCAAATTCTTTCAGTAAATTTCGCTATTTTGTACTTTTTAAAGATGATTACAGCAAGTATCGTCAAATTTATTTTATCAAAAACAAGTTTGAAGTTAAAGATAAGCTTGTACAGATGATTAATGAAACAAAGACTGCTGGTCATGTAATAAAAACAATTCTCAGCGATAATGGTGGAGAATTTCATAACGAGGCTGTAGAAAATATTTTAAAGTCTCATGGTATTCAGCAAAGATTGATAATGCCATATACACCAGAGCAAAATGGGTGTTGTGAAAGAGATAACAGAACTTTAGTTGAGGCTGCTCGTACTATGATGCATGCTCATGAAGAACTTCCACTTGCTTGTTGGTCAGAGCTTGTCAACACTGCTGCTTATGTTCTGAACAGAACTGGACCGACTTCTACAGAAGGTAAATCACCATTTGAGTTATGGTTTGGACAAAAACCATCCATTAAACATTTAAGGATAATTGGTAGTGAATGTTACGCTCACGTTCCAAAACAAAAGCGAACAAAACTCTCCAAGAAAGCCGATAAATGTATTCTCATTGGTTATGATGGTAATGATGGTTACAGATTATTGGGCTGTGATAATAACGGCAATGTTAAATTAATCAGATCGAGGGATGTAACATTTAATGAGTCGATTATTAGATCAATTGAATTAGATTCAGATGCAACTGAAGCAGATGAACAAAGTATAGAAATTCACTTCCCTAAGACTAATGAAAATCATCCAATGTTCGATGCAAGGGAGGATGTATTACAAGATGATGCTGTTTCTAGTATGCCTCAAACATTGAATGCTCCAGATTCAAGCTCACATGAAGTAATTCCCACTTCGTCGACTAATGGAAATGAAATCATCAGTCAAAATGAAGACGAGTCTAATGAATCATATGTTACTCCTAATTCCTCTGATTCTGAGGATGAAGAAATTCCTGAAACAAGAACTCTTCGAGATAGATCTATACTAAGACCACCAGTGCGATTCGATGACTATTTTATATCTACTGTTGTAAATGATTTAGGCGAACCTGAAACATATAAACAAGCTATAAATAGTTCTGAAAAAGCTGAATGGTTGAAAGCTATGGAAAGTGAGCTAAATTCTCTGAAAGAGAATAAAACTTGGATACTTGTGGATAAACCGAAAGACAGAAAGCTTATTTCTTGTAAATGGATCTATAAAAAGAAGACCAATGCTGATGGAAGCCTCGACAAATATAAAGCTAGACTTGTAGCAAGAGGTTATACTCAGGAGAAGGGAATTGATTATGAGGAAACATTTAGCCCTGTTGCTAGAATGTCAACTATTAGGTCAATTTTAAGCATCGCTGCAAACGAAGGACTATCTCTCTTACAGTTTGATGTAACAACTGCCTTTTTGAATGGTTTATTAGAAGAAGATATCTATATGAAACAACCAGAAGGCTATAGTGATGGCACAAATAAAGTCTGTAAATTGAAGAGAAGTCTATACGGACTTAAACAGGCTCCCAGATGTTGGAACAAATGTATTGTCGACTATCTGAAAAATATTGGCTTTAAACAATGTGACACAGATCCATGTTTGTTTATTAGAAATCGACGAGGCAATAAAATTATTCTAGCGCTCTATGTTGATGATGGACTTGTTGCATCAACAAATCAGAAAGATTCTGAGAAGTTTATAGCTGAATTGAGAAGTAGGTTCAAGATAACCACTAAACCAGCTAATTACTTTCTTGGTTTAGAACTTTCTAGTGATAAAGATGGTGGAATTGTAGTTTCACAAAAGCATTATGCTCAAAAGCTACTAGAACGCTTTGGGATGAGTGACTGTAAAGCAGTCAATACTCCAATTATTAAAGAAGCTCAAACAGATTCTGAAAAGGAGAATGATGTTAAGTTTCCTTATAGAGAAGCTGTTGGTGCATTAGCATACTTGATGACAGCAAGCAGACCAGATATATCGTACGCTGTAAGTTTTGTATCCAGGTCACTTGCTAATCCCACTACAGAAGATGTACAAAAGGTCAAGCGCATTTTTCGTTACATCAAAGGAACAATAGATTTTGGAATTGTATATAAGAAAGATTACAAGTCTGGAATCTTAGAATGTTATAGTGACGCAGATCACGGTGGAGATCCAAACACAGGACGCTCTACATCTGGAATTCTGTGTATGTATGCTGGAGGAGTAATTGCTTGGGCAAGTCGGAAGCAAACATCAGTAGCAATTTCGAGTACTGAAGCGGAGCTCGTAGCAGCTAGTGAAGCAGCTCGTGAAATTGTATGGCTTAAGAGACTGTTTAATGAAGTTACCAAATTAAAAGAAATTCCCAAGCTGCAAATTGATAATGATGCAGCTATAAAAATTTCTCAAAATCCAGAGCTTCATCGACGTACGAAACATATTGCTTTAAGACATTTTTATGTCAGAGAATTAGTTTCAGAAAATGATCTTGAAGTCAAATATGTTCCCACAGAATATCAATGTGCAGATATTCTAACTAAGCCTATCCATAAGCCTAGACTTATGTTTATTTGTAAGTTAATCGGCTTGGTGACATAAATTTCTCAAAACGGGAGGATGTTAAAGAAGGTTTTGTATTAATTTATGTGTCACACTGGCTGTCTATTTTATTCTAATTCTTTTTAAAATTGGAATGTCACTCTAACATGTCCTATAATAAAAATATGTTTTCTCAAAGTATATTATTTATTTAATTGAATTTTATCGATCCTAAAACGGACTCTAATAAATTCTACACGAAGTCTGTTTGCTGTTTTGAAATTCCCTCCGATTCAACAGGAAATGTGTTGGAAAATCTAATTTATCTGCTGTCTCTTTTTTTCACGCCTTGTACAATTATTGTATCTATTGGCATCTCTTGCTTTTCACATAATACAACGTCATTGACCTATCCCTTCCCGCAACGCCCAGCCCCACGCTTCGCTGTCACGCACACAGCCTAGCATTATCAGTGTGTGAATGAAAACTGGTATTGCTATTGCGTCTGTGCAATGTATTGATGTAAACATTCTCTTGTCATTTTATTTCAGATTTCAGAGCGTTTAGAGGAGCGTATGGAAATCTTTAAAGGCGCTTCTGAAATCATGTAAACAGCTGATATATAGTTACACGAAAAACAATTCCATGTGTTTTCTTTGTGAAAGTGATCTCGAGTCTAAAACCTAAAACATCGTAAATTCCTCGTCTTTAAAGCACAAGTGCGGTAAAATTATTTGTTTACAAATTCTCGTGTTTTTGTCGTAATAAATTACCTATTTACTACGAAGATTTTTACGAGGACACCTTTATGTGTGAGCAACAGTTTAATTCATAATTCGAACAGGACTTTTTTAATGGAAAAATCCACTACGTTCTAGAAAAGGATACACTTGTGAGTACATTTTAATTTAATTACTTATATTTTGATTTTCTCAACTTAAGTAAATACCTACCTATATGTAAGTAAATATTATGCGATGGATAAGTACCTAACCTACTACTACCTAGGAAGGTATAGTCTTATATAGTATTTACCTACATTAGTAAATAGTAATTAAATTATTTTGTAAAATCCAGTTAAAAACAAGTTAGTTAGTAGTTAGCCACTAGTTTTACACGTAGATACAATATAATAATAGGTAGGTTCTATGTTCCGTTTTTCCAAAACAAAACGGACGGACTCGCAGCCGAGGCTTAGTAATAGGACCCCGCTGGCACCAATCGGCCACGAAACCCTAAAAAGATAATTTTAATCATAGAATAGATACGGAAGGTGCGATAATTCCATTTCAGCCATGACCTAGTTAAACCTATCCGATGATAGAATCACACGAGTAGAAATTCTACTTGTGTGCCTTAAATCGTAGTACCGAGAAATAACTGTAGTAGGTAGTAAATTAGTAGTGGTAAATTAAAACTACCTGACTATTCATAAGCACTTGTGAAAAGTTTACATAAATAAAAAAAACATTCTAAACATTCTATTCTATTCTAACATCAAAGAGATTTCCCAGTTCCCTATCTTTTTGTCTAAATAGGTACCTACCTAGTAATAAGTAATACCTTCGACTGCCAAAATAATATATTTAATAGACGTACCTATAGGTAATTTGTTATCAAAAAAGACTCAGCACTGCACCTCGGTTTTATTCCACTCCTGAGTCCTATTTTGTAGAGAGGTGTACAAAACAAACATACGAGTAATATCTTTTATGATGAATTAAAATAGGTTACCTACATGATACCTACTTAGTTTTAGTTGAATAATTATTTAAATTGTTTAAAATTATGACCTATTAGGTAGGTACATACCTAACAAATTAACGCATATATAAACTTTTATGCTAGATGCAGAGCGTAATATTCCCGCGCATTTCGTAATAATTCTCGTTCAAAAAAGATTCCGACGAATTGAGAACCTCCTCCTTTTTTTGAAGTCGGTTAAAAAGTAGAGAGCTGGCCTTGCTTGCCATTTCGAGCGGAATCCTTGCTCTATAGTACCGCAAAGTCGTATTTAATAACGACTTAGTATTTTAGGTATCCTAATAATCGTATGGTTTCATTGTTTACTTAATCAAAAAAACATTTATGGATTAAGTTTTAAAGTTTTCTAAAAAAAAACGTTTTTGTTTGAAACTGTTTTTTTTAATAAGTAAAATAGGTAACATGTCTTTGTATGGAAAAAGGCGGGGCCTCTAGATCTTCAGAGAAAAAAAGGAATCCTTATAGGATCACTTAATTGTCTGTTTGACTCTGTCGTGTCTGTCAAGATCCGTCAAGGAAATCGAAACGTTCCGTTGGCCTAGAATCATAAAATTTGGCAGATAGCAGTGTCTTATGAAAAATCCAAAAACTTGAATTTGCAGTTACACCACCACCACCACACACAAAACTGCTATTTCTTGTACGATGGTACGGACTACGGAACCGTTCTCGTGCGAGTCTGTTTAGTGTTTACTAACAATGCATGAATGATTTTCCTCTAGCCAGTCAGAATAAGTATAAATTAAACACAATCCACCTATAGATAAAATAAAGTCATATATTATTCATAGTGACGTGTAATTATAAGGTACCTACCTACTGTAATTCGTAGTCAGCTGATAAAGTCATGTTCAAAATACACCTTCAAAATATACTTGTGTAAGATTTGTATAGAACTCATGTCATTATAAGTATTCTATGCTCATTGGCTGCCTACTTTAAGATCTGCACTGTCTGGCGCACATCGACCGTCCGCCCGTCCGTTGTGCCAGATCCTTCTTTCCACGCACATGTAAACTGTGAAACCAACTCCCATGGGCGGTGTTCCCACTAGATTACAACATGGGGTTATTCAAGGGGCCGGGCGGACCAACAAATTCCTGAAAGGCCGGCAACGAATCAGCAGTTCCTCTGGTGCTGCAAATGTTCAAGGGCGGCGGTAATCGCTAAACATCAGGTGACCCGACCCGCCTGCTCGTTTGCTCGCTATTTCTATTTAAAAAAATCTACTTAATGCCTGCGAATTAGTCCGCGTGGATTTAGATATATTTTTAATCTCGTGGGAACTCTTGGAAATTCCGGGACAAAAAGGAGCTTATGTCACTATCCAGGTCTTCAACTAAAAAATAATATAAAAAATTAGATCAATCCTTGCTCCGTTGTGACGTGATTGAAGGACAAACCAAGAAACAGACACACTTGCGTAATCATAACATGGGTAGTGATGTTAATTACCAACTGATGAACAGGCCCTATAAGAATCCTTATGTTGGTAACAAATTCAAACAAATGCGCGTTAAAAATTATAAATCCCGCGTTTGAATACAAAAACATAATAAACAAGCGATAAAGCAAAGTGAAGATATCGTAAAATGGAGGAAACAATAAACTTATTTGCCTTAACTACTGCGCAATATTAACGCAACGCAACACCGTTCGTTCGCAAACAGTGTTTTTCTTTTTTTATAAGTCGGCGAAGGACACTGGGATTTGGTCACGCGTTTTTATAATCGAGCACGTGCGATTAGCGGAGACGTAAAAAAAACCGGCCAAGTGCGAGTCAGGCTCGCGCAATGAGGGTTCCGTACTACAGTCGTATTTTTTCGACATTTTGCACGATAATTCAAAAACTATGATGCATAAAAATAAATAAAAATCTGTTTTAGAATGTACAGGAAGACCTTTCATATGATACCCCCACTTGTATACATTGTATACTATGTACATAGTCACTCACTTCGAAAGTTGAAAATACTAATTATTAGTTCATGACCACAATTTAATGTTTTTTGTGTGATGTAACCCTAAATTCACGGTTTTCAGATTTTTCCCCAGATGTCAGCTATAAGATCTCCCTACCTGCCAAATTTCATGATTCTAGGTCAACGGGATAAGTACCCTGTAGGTTTCTTGACAGACAGACAACAAAGTGATGCTATAAGGGTTCCGTTTTTCCTTTTGAGGTACGGAACCCTAAAAAACTAATTGTACTTAGTACTTCAGTAGTTTTTTTTAGTCAGAACGCTTTGTGAAAACATTAGTAGGGTAACTGCCTACCTAAATTTTCAGGGTTCCATAGTTCATATACCCGAAGGGTGCCAATGTGACCCTTTTACTAAGCCTCCGCTGTCCGTCCGTCTATCAGCGGACTGTATCTCATGAACAGTAAGAAAATTGGAATTTTCGAAGAGTGTGTATGTCGCAGGGAAATGGTATAAACCGAGATTTCTCCATCTCTCAAGGATATGGCCAAACCCCGCGAGATGTTAAATCGACAACTCAAGTAGTCTATGCACTAAACAAATCTAGTGATAGGATAATATTATTACCTACAACAGCAAGTTCCCTGCTTGAGTTATAAAAGTCTAAAGTACGGTGGAATACCTTTGCCTTTTCGAAGTAAACAAAAGAAACAACAATATTTTAACTTTATTTATTTTTTGTTAAGTGTTAATTATGCCCACCCACACCCCACACAAAGCGTGGATTGACGAGCTTTAATGCAATGTGATTTGTCAGACATATTGAACCCATTTTTTATAAGTTCAATAGCCTTATTAAGGCAGCTCAGTTCGGTGCTTTCTTCATACAAACGTAGGAGGGAAAATACAACAATATTCGATATTGTACGCACAAAACTAAGAATTATATCGATTTATCTCGTCATTATCTAGGTTCAATGATATCTAAAACATTGAAAAAAATATTGATTTAAAAGTTACGAGCCTCAAAAGATTCCTATTTTAACACTAAATCTATGACAACTTTGGGCGTAAATAAATAAGATTAGGGATATGAAAATCCTAAAACAATTTATCATTACACGTAGTTTATTTATTCATTAGTTGAAATAACTTTACTTTGCAAACCTAAATTCAGTAGTTTTTTCTCAAAAATACTTTTCCCAAACTACTGTTCAACCCTTTTCAAGCGCTAGATTTCGGCTAAAATCATCATGCTTCTCACCCCAAAACATTAGACACCGCGCGGGTGGCGGAGGGAAGGGCCAGCCCAGCGGCGCGCGGCTGCGCGTGTAATATTGTGGTTTCTATGACGACAACTGTTGTTATTAATATGTTTTCAAAAACAAAAGTCGTAATGATTTTATAAAATTAATTTTTATTCAGTGGCTATGCAAATGTGTAGAAGATTGAGCAGAGCAGAGTCAATAAGTCCTTCAAATACTTATTGCATTTTGTACATTGACCTCTGGAATTTGAAATTTGGACACCAATTTTATTCATTGGTTTATTGACCTGACTTTGTTGTTGAGGTCCTAGTAGGGATTACTCGTGTGGTCCTAGTACAATAGGTAAGTAACTTTGTTTAGTTATTTATTTTATCTAATTTTAAAAAAACCGGCCAAGTGCGAGTTGCTCGCGCACCAAGGGTTCCGTACTCAGGTATTTTTTTGACATTTTGCTCCATAAATCAAAAACTATTATGCATAAAAATAAATAAAAATGTGTTTTAGAATACACAAGTAAAGCCCTTTCATATAATACCCCACTTGGTATACTTATCATACATTGAAAATTGAAAATACTAATTATTTTTTCATTAACACACTTTAATTTTTTTTTGTAAGTTGTAATCACAAATCTATGGTTTTCGGATTTATTCCTTTACTTGTGCTCTAAGACCTACGTACCTACTAAATTTCATGATTCTGGGTCAACGGGAAGTATCCTATAGGTTTGTGTGACAGATACGACACAGACGGAGAGACGGACAGACAGACAGACAACGAAGTGATCCTAAGGGTCCCTTTTTTCCTTATAAAGTACGGAACCCTAAAAAGGTACCTGTATATGTATAATAATATAGGTAGGTAGGTACCTACCTGGTGGTATTTCTTTGTATTTTTAGGGTTCCGTACCTCAGAAGGAAAAAAACGGAACCCTCTGTCTGTCTGTCTGTCGGTCCGTCTGTCCGTCCGTCCGTCTGTCCGTCCGTCCGTCCGTCCGTCCGTCCGTCAGTCCGTCCGTCCGTCCATGCGTCTGTCGGTCCGTCCATCGGTCCGTCTGCCCGTCCGTCTGTCCGTCTGTTCGTCTGTCGGTCTGTCCGTCTGTCTGTCTGTCCGTCTATCTGTCTGTCTGTCTGTCTGTCCGTCTTACAAATAAAGTACGCAACGCTTCGTACAAATAGTACTTTTTATTTATTTATTCAGCTACAAGTTAGCCCTTGACTGCAATCTCACCTGGTGGTAAGTGACGATACAGTCTTGCTTACGGCTATTTCGGATCGGAAATTCTTGGATTCAGATTAAATGCAGTGCAAAAAGAGAAATCATTAGGATTCCGTACCTCAAAAGGAAAAAGGAACCCTTATAGGATCAGTTTGTTGTCTGTCTGTCTGTCCGTCTTACAAATAAAGTACGCAACGCTTAGTACAAATAGTACTTTTTTATTTATTTATTCAGATACAAGTTAGCCCTTGACTGCAATCTCACCTGGTGGTAGTGACGATACAGTCTTGCTTACGACTATTTCGGATCGGAAATTCTTGGATTCAGGTTAAATGCAGTGCAAAAAGAGAGATCATTAGGATTCCGTACCTCAAAAGGAAAAAGGAACCCTTATAGGATCAGTTTGTTGTCTGTCTGTCTGTCCGTCTTACAAATAAAGTACGCAACGCGTACTAGTACGCGTAGTCTGTCTGTCTGCTAGCTTTTCACAGCTCATCCATTTAACCAATTTTGATGAAATTTGGTACAAAAATAGCTTGCATCCCGGGGAAGGACATAGGCTACTTTTATGATAAATAAGATTTAGTGGATACCGCTATTTTTCTGGAAATAACGTTAGATGCGAAACTTCAATGGGGCTCTCATATAAATAACTTATCGAACAGACAGTTCTGCTGCAAATGCGGTAAAAAAGATTCGCCAGTTGACAGACATAGAAACGGCGAGACTAGTATATTTTAGTTACTTTCACAGCATTATGTCATATGGCATATTATTAGAAAAGAAAAAGAAAGAAAAGAAAAAACGTTTATTTTTTAAAGCTGTACCACACATTACCAGTTACCAACTGGTTAGGTTATCCCAGCGCCTCTTATACTTGAGTAATAAAGTCAAAAAACCTCAAGTAGAAGAAGCGCCGGAATAAAGTATGTCATGTGTGGCACAACCCAAAAAAAAGGTCCCTACTCAGCATAAATGCATATTGTCTTGCACAAGTACAAAAACATACAGCGCTGGTTTTCAGTAGAAACCCTGATTCAGATGGCACCACGGAATTATTATGGGGTAATGCTGCTGATATAAATTCTATTTTTGTGCTGCAGAAAAGGGCTGTTCGAGCCATATATAGTATGGGACCACGAGAGTCGCTGAGAACTAAATTTAGAGAAGTTAAAATTATGACAGTGCATAATAAATATATTTTTGAAAATTTATTGTACGTATATAAAAACATAAATAAATTAAAAAAAAAAGTGACTGTCATAAGTTCAAAGTGACTGTCATAAGTTCAAAGTTTTCATAAAACGTAAACTAATTAAAAAATCCTATTACATTGTAAAGGATTATTTAAATGATAAGCAAGCTTGGGAATGAGTTGCTCGGCTTTGTGATAGTTCTAATAAGTTTAATTTATGATTTTGTAAAGTGGTGATAATAAAAAGAATACCCGGCTGAGTTAGCTGTGGGCTCTTCTCAGTCTTGGGCACGTTTGGAACCCTCGTAGCGTTTGCGAAATAATTATCACCACTATATTTTACAAATCCAACAACTGACAATCGCAAAGAGTAATTTATTACCTATTTTGAACAAATCATTTGACTTTGACTTTTGATCTCGGAAAATCAAAGTTCCCACGGGATTTTTAAAAAACCTAAATCCACGCGGACGAAGTTGCGGGCATCATCTAGTGCATACTAAATAGTTTTTGATTTATCATGCAAAATGTCAAAAAATACTATTTACCTATTTATTTATTTTTATTTTTCACTAGCTGCCCCGGCGAACTTCGTACCGCCTAACAGTCGATTCTTTTTCAGGATTTTTTTAAAAATTTTCTCTACGTAAGAACCATATTCGTACTTCAAGGAATATTATAAAAAAAGAATTAGCGAAATCGGTTCAGCTGTTCTCGAGATTTGCGATCAGCAACACAATTAGCGATTCATTTTTATATGTACCGAAATTCTAGTTACATAGTAGTAATAAATTAAGTTACATTGTAAATGCTTATCTCTAAACAGAGATTTAGAGATAAACATTTTACTATTGTAGTACGGAAACCTCGGGGCGCGAGTCTGACTCGTACTTGGCCGGTCGGTCTGTCGGTCGGTCGGTCGATTTATTTTAGAATGCATCGTATCGACAGCTGGTGGTAGTAGTTTACATATATCCTACTAATATTATAAACTAGGTGAAGCTATGATAGCCTAGTGGTTAGGACGTCCGCCTTCTAAACGGAGGTCGGGGGGTTCGATCCCGGGCACGCACCTCTAACTTTTCGGAGTTATACGCGTTTTAATTAATTAAATATCACTTGCTTTAACGGTAAAGGAAAACATCGTGAGGAAACCTGCATGCCAAGTTCTCCATAATGTTCTCAAAGGTGTGTGAATTCTACCAATCCGCACATGGCCAGCGTGGTAGACTATGGCCAAAACCCTTCTCACTCTGAGAGGAGACCCCTGCTCTGTAGTGAGCCGGCGATGGGTTGATCATGATGATGATGAGGTGATGCCCGCGACTTCGTACGCGTGGAATTAGATTTTTAAAAATCCCGTGGAAACTCTTTGATTTTCCGGGATAAAAAGTAGCCTATGTCACTCTCCAGGTCAACCATACCCATGCAAAAAATCACTTCGATCCGTTGCTCTGTTGCGACGTGATTGAAGGACAAACCAACGAACCAACAAACAAACACACTTTCACATTTATAATAGGTGTAGTGATGTGTGTGTGTGGATGTTTGGATGTTTGTTACTCAATCACACAAAAACGGCTGAACGGTTTTGGATGAAATTGGGAATGGAGATAGATAAAAGTGTTAATTTAGGGTATACCCTAAATTAACACATAGGCTACTTTTTATCCCGGAAAATCAAAGAGTTCCCACGGGATTTTTAAAAACCTAATTCCACGCGGACGAAGTTGCGGGCATCAACTAGTAATAAAATATAATTTGGACTTATCCGAATTCCGAAAGTCAGGGTTGTCAAATCACACTTATATTATAAAGGCGAAATTTTGTATCTGCGTGTGTGTGTGTATAGGTTTGTTACCCTTTCACGCAAAAAGTACAAGACGGATTTGGCTGAAATTTGAAATAGTGATCGCTTTTGAAAGAGTTCTCGCGGGATTAAAAAACCACTATATCCTCGCGGACGAAGTCGCGTGTATCATCTAGTTACAAATATAAGTATGTAGGTCATAATGTGTGCTTAGACAATTTAATTATATACTTGAGTTTTCGTGTAACAGAAACAAAAATGGATTGGCGGAAGAGGAAAAAGAAACGGTTTAGACTCGCAAAAGCTTCTCGCAAAAGCAAATCCCTTGCAAAGAGGAGATCTATTAAAATTCATCAGAATCTTTCCAAACCATAATATTATCTTGTGATGATAATGCCATTACTTTTTCGGGGTTATTCCCGTGCGTCACACCCGACGTGAGTAACAATGTGACTCGACGGGAATTTTATTTGACTGAATATGTACTTTTCCGGGATGCTGAATTTGATAATGACATTTATTTTCAAATCCAAAATAGCAGACATGCACTTTTCACAAAAAATAGAAATGGGTGTCGTTTTCAGGGTTTCCAGGATGCTGGTTTTGATAATGACATTAATTTTTTAATCTAAGATGGCGGGCCAGCACTTTTTATAAAAAATAGACGCGAGTGTCGTTTTCAAGGTTCTCCAGGATGGTGAATTTGATGATCACATTTATTTATTTTTAATAAATACTTATATATTATACTTCTATTTTAGTGGATCACAGGATTTTCTTTGGCAAGGAAACGACAAAGCAAAAAATCGAATTGAATTAGATTATGATGCTATCACACTGTACCATTTAGAGCCAGCTTCTGAAAGTTTGACACTGTGTTTGTAAGTTGATATTATTTAGATACTAGCAAATGCCCACGACTTCGTCCGCGTGGGCTACACAAAATTTCGAACCCCTATTTCACCCCCTCCAGAGTTGAATTTTCAAAAATCTCTTCTTAGTGGATGCCTGCGTCATAATAGCTATCTGCATGCCAAATTTCAGCACGATCCGTCCAGTAGTTTGAGCTGTGCGTTGATAGATCAGTCAGTCAGTCAGTCAGTCAGTCAGTCAGTCAGTCAGTCAGTCAGTCAGTCAGTCAGTCAGTCAGTCAGTCAGTCAGTCACCTTTTTCTTTTATATATTTAGATTAGGAATTAGGATTAGGATAATATAATTATTATGTTACTAGCTGCCCCGACGAACTTCGCACCGCCTACAGTCGATTCTTTTTCAGGACATTTTTTAAATTTTTCTCTCCATAAGAACCATCCCCGTACTTCAAGGAATATTATCAAAAAGAATTAGCGAAATCGGTGCAGCTGTTCTCGAGATTTGCGATCAGCAACACATTCAACGATTCATTTTTATATAATAATATAGAGATTTACTATTTGTTGTCAGATTTGTCAATGCTGAATTATGTTGTATTTTAGTGACTCAAGACATTCCTTTTAGAAGAAAACAAGGAAAATAAAATGAATGTGCCCAATATATTACGTACCACTGAAATCCAACATGATGCTGCAACATTCAATTCCGTACTAAATATTGAAAGGTCTACCCATACCATACTTGTAAGTTGTTATGCTATGTTTTTTGCATACATTCTATATAGATAATACTCACAATATATTTATGTTGATTGTATGTTTATTAATTCCAGAAATGAAATGGAGAGCTTCAATAGTTCTGCGTCGAATGATACATCTAATGTGACTGTTGAAACAGAAAATGATACATATTGTGTTTATGTGTGTAGTGGGCTTTTAGAGGGAAATTGAATTGTACCTACTTCCTACTTATAAAAATAAAATTTTCATTTTTGAGATCAAAGTGGAATTTATTTAGACTTTTTTATACACAAGTAGATGGTATATATAGTTTTTAGTCGCTACTAATAGATAAGTGTAGGCAACAAAATTTATTTTCACAGACAAACGAATGTGTAATCATGTGTTCCTAATAGGTAATCCGCCAGCACAGAGAATTCAACTCCTAGAGTACGCATATACAAGGATTTACATGAAAACAAAATCGTAAAATGTTGGCGGGGGACAGGGGAGAATGCTTTGTTGTGATTGGTGGACTGACTAATAAAAACAATGTGCGGAATGAGGGTACCGAACGGGCGTGGGCGATGATTCATTTAAAATTCCGTGGGATCACCACGATTTAGCAATGCAATTCCTTAGGTACAGCATCAGGGTCGAGAAGTGGGTCTTCGAGTTCAATGATAAAGTCTTTACTTGGTAGATATAGGTACCTACCTCTCAATATCAATTTATAACCGACAGTTTCAAAATCCCATAAGTTTTGGTGGTCATGTCCCCTGCAGCATCAGGATTGAGGAGTTGAAATCCACATTTTATATAGGACAATGTTGCAAAGTTTCTTTATCAATTAAAAAAATACGCAAATCGGTTCAGAAATCTCGGAGATTTCTGTGTACATAGGTAGAAAAACACAACTCCTTTTTTAAAAGTCGGTTAAAAAAGTATCCTTTGTTAATCCTCTACTTGTCTGTAAAAGTCCCGTCAAAATAGGTTCTGCCGTTCCGAAGATTAGCCCGTTCAAACAGACAGACAGACAGACAGTTTTTAAAAACATTTGATTCAGCTGTTATGGTACAGTTCAAATAACAATATTATGAGCTTGCGGTAGTTATTTCGAAATTACAGACAGACACTTCATAGAAGTATGGATTTCTATAATATAATATAAGTACGAGTTGTTTATACACGCTGAGGTAGTAGTTACCTAATAGGTATGTATGTAAGTGAGATTTTATAGTATTCATCAAAAGATAAGTAGGTAATCATTATCATTCAAAAAAAATTTAAAAATATCTATTTCAGTAGGTAAAACAATTTCACATAGTGCGTAGTAATTGGGACCATCCCAGTAACTGTTTTAGTATTGCTACGAGTACTCGTGGCAGGCGACCCCGCTCTTCCATAAAATCTTATACAATAATAATTGAAATAAGTAGTTCCTTCATAAATCATATATTTACAAAAATTCATCGGTGACATCTGTCCAACTATCTGTGTGCCATCATCAATATATCCGGACGCTAGTGTGAGCGCATGCACTCGCTACACTGCTCATCACTGAGTCTATTTCTTTCTATCACAATGTTAGGTGAAATAGCATACAGGTTACCCACGTGGGCCGAGCAGTTCGGACGTGCATCCAGCGTCACCTTAACACGTTGAATAAGGATTTTCAAGTGTTATTCAGATGATGTCATCATAACAGGTACAAAATGTTTTCAAAATGTTGCCTCCAAAAACATTCAAAACCTAACGAGTAGTTACCTAGTTTCATGGCAACTGCGAGGGAACCGATCTTAAACTTCTTCAAGCTGCAATGACTGAACCGAGTTGAAATATCTCGGAAAATCAAAGAGTTCCCGAGGAATTCACTTAATTTAAAAAAAAACTTGCATCTACGCGGACGAAATCATCATCTTAGTAAATGAGTAAATAGTACTTAGTAAACACTATCAGAGCCTTGATAGTTCAACGGTTAAAGGAGTGGGCTGAAAACCTCGGATAGGTCACCGGTTCAAATCCCACCCGTTGCACTATTGTCGTACCTACTCCTAGTTAGTACTATTATATATTCTGTGGCGCAAGCTTTACGCTGGAGGGGAAAGGGGAATATTAGTCGGCAATTAACTTGGCTAATATTCTTTAAAAAAAAATATATAACTGCCCAAGACTAGGTATAATACCCACCCTCTCGGGCTATGATTAACGCTCAGTGAACACATGCTGTGGAACAAAGAACTACCCAGCTGATACCTACCAGACGATGCACCGCTGAGCTTGCCCGAACTGCACTTAAAGTCTAGACGAATTAACCTATTTATAAGATTTCTTAGGTATACGAGGATCGTCTCTACCTGTTGACTCTATAGTCTATACCTACTTATGGGATTGGAATTAAATACAAGCTAAAATTTTACGAGTCTTAAAATCGAATCCAAATAAATCACTTTATTTATTCAAGTTCAAAGTATAAACGGGTTTGAAAGGAAGCGATGTAATTTGTACCATGTCATCACACAAGCAGATTTGCAATGTTTGCAATGTGTAATCTGTAAACCGAAAACTTGAAGTGTGAAAACTCTGATACATACAAAGTAATCGTCCTGGAATAACTGAGAACGTGGTAAAATGAAATCCAATAAACAGAAAACAACTTTTGACGACCTCCCTGGCGCAGCTGTAAGCACTGTGGTCTTATTAGTGGGAGGTCCCGCGTTCGATTCCTGGCAGGGGTTTGGAATTTTATAATTTCTTAATTTCTGGTCTGGTCTAGCGGGAGGGTTCGGCCGTAGCTAGTTACCACCCTACCGGCAAAGCCGTGGCGCCAAGCGATTTAGCGTTCCGGTACGATGCCGTATAGAAACCAAAGGGGTACGGGTTTAATAAAAACTGCCATACCCCTTCCATGTTAGCCCGCTACCATCTTAGACTGCATCATCACTTACTACTAGGTGAGATTGCGGTCAAGGGCTAACTTGTATCTGAATAAAAACTAAAAAACAGCTCCGGATTGAAGAACATACACTCCCAAATTGCTTCTGGTAGATCTTGGGACCTGGAAAGACGAGCAATTCAAGAAAAGATAATAAAGGCTGTAATAGCGAAACCGCAAGTCCGCTTTCAAAGACTTGAAGTATGAAAACTCTGATTACTGATAACTAGTCCACTCTTTATTATCCTCATACTTCGTCATGATACTGAGAACGTGGTAAAATGAAATCCAATAAGCAGGAAACAGTTCCTGAAGAATATACACTCGCATATTCTGCTTTTGGTAGATCTTGGGGCCCGGAATGACGATCTAATAAATATGAAGATAATATAAAGGTTGTAATCGCGAAAACGTAAAAAAGTCCACTTTTTGGTAACATGTAATTATACTATACCTACTACATAACACGCTACTGGTTGTCAATTTAATTCAAATATACTCTGTAATGATAAATTAATATATTGCAGACAGCGTAGGTGTCGCATGATCATGTTATAAGAACAAAAGACCAAACTCCAGACAGACGCTGGGTGGTTCAGGTTCAGCGACCCCTTTCCCGTAGGGGGTCTCAAAGTGTGTCTGAATAGTGCAAGGCCTTTAAACACTCTATGCTCTCAAACGTCAAAACCTAATCAAGGTAGAAAAGTAAAATCGCAACAAGTCTGATTTTTCTACAGTACGTATACTTACACCTCAATAATTGGAGATGTAAAATGAAGAAATTGAATGTAGAGGTTAATATTTTAGAGAACTTATGGAGAATTTTAGAAAACTATTTACTCGTTGGTTACGAAGCAAATCGATTTACGAAAAAATCTTTCAATGCTCCCTTAAAATACGCTGAAAATATTTAATACGTATTCTATCTCTGATGTTCAATATATCCGGTAATCTACAAGGTTGAACATTAAAACGCAAATGAAACTCAAAAGGCATAAATTAAAATAAGAATTCGGTAGGTAAGTAGATAAGATTCAATATTTCCCTATCACAAAACTGGTTATTTTTTTAAATCTCCGCACTTAATTAAAATCTAGCTAAGATTAAAAGTGACCCAAATCGCCTCGTTTCTTTTGTATAATGTTACATCATTAAAATATTATTATCGTTATTTATGAAATCTAGGTATCGCGGAGTGAATTATTAAAGTTTTAATGGGACCTTGGCTGCGTCGAGTAACGCAGTAAGGTCGATGTTACAATATAAACATCAGATTAACTTTCAGCAGGATGCTGTAAAATTTTAAATTATTATTTCAAGGTGCTCGGCGAGTTTGAGATGATTTTGTTGGGCGATTGTTAGCGTTTGTTTTAAGCTTGTAAATATTATTTATTATTCATTAGTATTATCATTAGCACATTAGCTATTGCCTTTAATTAGGGTTGCTTTAAATGAGTTGGTAGGGAGTGTAAAGACTTTTTTTTATTTTATTTTTATAACAAGTTTTATATCTGTGTGGGTTTCTTATCATAGAATCAGATAGAGATCAGGTTGGTCAAAACTCAATTAAATAAATCAATAGTCAATGTTGACATCGTCGTCTCAACTCTTAAACCAATAGACTTCGAATGCTGGAGTTTCTTGTAGGTATTTCCCACAATCCGTGAAAATCCAAGTATTCAATAGTCCAATCAATCCAGACTGAATGGTAGCAATTTTTCCTATTATTTATTGAAAGGAATAGGAGGATTTTTCTTCTTCCATCCGCTTCTGTCATCCACCCCTTTTCACGCAATCCATCCACCTTTTTTATGGTTCCGTACCTCCAAAGGAAAAACGGAACCGTTATAGGATCACTTTGTTGTCTGTCTGTCGGTCTGTCAAAAAAACCTACAGGGTACTTCCCGTTGACCTAGAATCATGAAATTTGGCAGGTAGGTAGGTCTTATAGCTGACATTCGGGGAAAAATCTGAAAACCGTAAATTTGTGGTTACATCACACAAAAAAATTTAAATTGTGGTCATGAACTAATAATTTTCAATTTCGAAGTAAGATAACTATATCAAGTGGGGTATCATAAGAAAGGTCTTCATCTGTACATTCTAAAACAGGTTTTTATTTCTTTTTAAGCATCATAGTTTTTGAATTATCGTGCAAAATGTCGAAAAATACGATTGAGTACGGAACCCTCGTTGCGTGAGCCTGACTCTGGTTTTTTCTTTTATTATACCTACTAAATTTCGAAGTAAGATAACTATATCAAGTGGGGTATCATAAGAAAGGTCTTCATCTGTACATTCTAAAACAGGTTTTTATTTCTTTTTAAGCATCATAGTTTTTGAATTATCGTGCAAAATGTCGAAAAATACGATTGAGTACGGAACCCTCGTTGCGTGAGCCTGACTCTGGTTTTTTCTTTTATTATACCTACTAAATTTTATCTTGTATTAGACAAAATAAAAATGATTTTACTTTCTCAATGTTTCAATTCTACTCTCATGTCTCAATAATAAGAAAATTCATATTTGCACTTAATTTTAAAAAACTGAAGCCGTTTATTCTCTAATATGAAAATTTCTTTAAAACACCGAGATGGATGCATGATAGTAGAATAATATAAAGGCACATAATCTTTTAGTGGTTTCTAAGCTGACATTTGAGAGACGGCTGGTTACATTCAGCTAATTGGAGTGCGGTTGAGTAGCCTTGTTATAGTGAGACGTAGTTGCAGATAAGATAACGTAACTATCAGATGTAAAATGCGTCTTATTTCTTTATTATAAGGTTTTAAGTAATGTGAGCAAAACTAATCGCGTTGCTTCCTGTATCATTTGGTACTACGCATTTATTATGCCTAATGTGTGGAACATCCTCCCTGATTTCTTTTTTATTCTGAAATCATGAGATTAATTAGGTGCAGAATGCGCATGAAAAGATCACTGATCTTCTTTAATCTAGTCAAAAACAACTGTCTATCTTTACCCACACCAAACTATAGGACACAGCTGTATAGTTTTCTATCAAACTAAATAACGCCCGAAATTAATAATCAATCTATCGCCAAGTTGCTTTACCGACGCGAAGTTACTCACGCTCGGCTATAGGTACTCACTTACATAACTAAATAAATATAAATATTTTTATTTATTTATTTAGTTAGTTTTCAAATAGATATTGGCATAGGTACATAATAAAAATGTAATGCAGGTCAATCACAGCATCTTATGAATGAGTTATGATGGTATAAAAATTATTGCGATTTTCACGGATTTAAAATATATTAAGGTCATTTCCTTGTCTTTAAAGTTAGGTATCTATTCCATTGACTTATATATTACTTCGTATGGACAGGGTTATTGAACAAACAAAATGGCTCCGAATCATTGGTGCTATAGCACCAAGCACCAATGCAACCTCGGTGACGTCTGAATTTCAAACGGGTCCGATCATTAGTATCTAAGAGGTGGCGCTGATTTATTTGGTTTCTAAACCGTGGAAATTTTTGTTCGCTTGACCATATCTTGTCATTTATATCGATGATCTATTCTGTACCTAGTCACTACCTACCCTTTTCAATATTTTTACTTTACTTTAGATGATTGCGATTTGTTATATTGTTACATTCCACCACTAAAAGCTCTGTTGTTTGTTGTAGTTTTAACTTTTTATTCATGCTTTATTTTTTTTCTCGACTCTCTAAGAGCGCTTTTCACTGGAGTCTGAATAGGGACTGACTTTTGCTTTGTGCTAAAACTAAAAGTACTTTTTTTCTACTAGTAGATACTCGTATGTACCGTACAAAAAGAGCTAGTCTAGACTTTGACAAGTGAACCTTGCTGTTGCAGTTAGGTACTTGCTTTTTAACTTAAATAAGTAGGTTATTTTATGTTATAAATTGTTGATAATATTATGATAGCGTAGTAGGTACCAAACCAACTAAAAGCAAAAAATTTGTAGCAATTAAATTGAATTCTGTATAGGGAATTCTTTATTTTACTGTTCATAAACTTAGTTTTCAACTCTAGCCTAGTGGTTAGGACGTCCGCCTTCTAATCGGAGCTCGGGGGTTCGATCCCGGGCACCGCATCTCTAACTTTCGAAGTTATGTGCGTTTTTAAGTAATTAAATATCACTTGCTTTAACAATGAAGGAAAACATCGTGAGGAAACCTGCATGCCTGAGAGTTCTCCATAATGTTCTCAAAGGTGTGTGAAGTCTACCAATCCGCGCATGGCCAGCGTGGTATAGACTATGACCAAAACCGTTCTCACTCCGAGAGGAGCCCCGTGCTCTGTAGTGAGTCGGCGATGGGTTGATCATGATGATGACATTAGTAGTACCTATCTTATCTGATATCGCTTTACATATCTTCTGAAAATGATATCGTATACGAATTTCATATAAGTATTTTGCTTGCCCCCGTATCGCATTGGCCTCAAATATTATCTTGATAAGATAACGTAGAAACATCAGAGTTTTGGAGTTATCGGAAGTAATTTGTTTAATTTGGCGCAAGTAGTAAAATTTTAAATAATTGCCAAGTAAAGTTTATAAGGATGTCCTACTATAGGTTACGGTTTTATTGTTTTCTGTATAATTTAAAAAGTTTAGTTTTATTAGTAACTAACTTATCCCCGCTACTTGTCCGTGTGGACTACACAAATTTCTAACCCCTAGTTTACCCCCTTAGGGGTTGAATTTTCAAAATCCCTTTCTTAGCGGACGTCTTGTCATAATAGTTATCTCAGTCCAGTCCAATCCGTCCAGTATGCGTCCAGTAGTTTGAACTATGCGTTAATAGATCAGTCAGTCAGGAGTCAGCTTTTCCTTTGATATATTTAATCTAGCTTATTCCTGCGACTTCGTCCACGTGGACTACATAAATTTCAAACCTCTGTTTTACCCCTTTTAAGAGTTGGGTTTTCAAAATTCCTTTCTTAGCGGAAGTCTACCTAATAATAGCTATCTGCATGTCAAATTTCAGCTCGATCCGTCCAGTAGTTTGAGCTGTGCGTTGATAGATTAGTCAGTCAGTTAGTCAGTCAGTAAGTCAGTCGCCTTTTCTTTTTATATATTTAGATGTATAAAGACTTTACCGTACCAACTGTACTAGCTAATTAGCTACTAAAACTGGTATGTTCATCAACACAAGGCTAATGGGTATGTGGCTTCCTAATACAGAGATTTTATCGCTAGGAACAGAAACCATTGTCTAAGTGTGTTGAATACCTATGTTGAATTGTTTCATTGGATACTTGAGCTTTGTCCTTTCAGATATATTACCTACTTACTATTGTTTCACGAATATTAATTATAGCTGATCCCCGCGGCTTCGCCCGCGTAGATTTAGGTTTTTAAAGATCCCGTATAGCCTATGTCACTCAGGAATAATGTAGCTTTCTACTGGTGAAAGAATTTTTAAAATCGGTTCAGTAGTTCTAAAGATTACCCCCTACAAACAAACTTAACGACATTACCTCTTTATATAATACAACGGGCCGTGCAGCAGAAATCGTAATATTTTAATTTCGCCATAACTTCAAAACCAAACGTCCAATTTTAATCATTCAAAGACCAAATATTATCTCCATAAACTGTTCTTAGTGATGAAATCATTTATTTTGATAAGGATTAATAGCATGAGTAAAATAAACGCGTTTAAATGTAGTCCAAAAAAAATTCAAGATTTTTAAATAAAAAAATGGTTGCTGTGCCTCACTCGACATAGATGGGTATAGTGTGTCGCGGACTTTTTTGTAGATATTTATAAGATCTACAATTAATTAGAACATTTTATGGTTCTATCTTTTATAGTTTAGGCAGCGTACGCAAAATAAGTAACTTTTCTGGTTGATTTTTTACACCTTGTGTCCGAAAAACCCAAATATCTTACGGAACCCTATTTTTTTCCAAAATAAAATATAGCCTATGTTACTCGTGGATAATGTAGCTTTCGAATGGTGAAAGAATTTTTAAAATCGGTCCAGTAGTTTTTGAGCCTATTCAGTACAAACAAACAAACAAACAAACAAAGTTTTCCTCTTTATAATATTAGTGTAGATTACGAAATTAATAGTTAAGTGCTATTTCGACAAATCTATACTATCTATACTAATAAATAAAATCGAAGTAGGTATATGTCTGTAATTTCGAAATAACTACCTCATATTAAGCTCATATGGTTATTTGAACTGTACCATAACTGAATCATACGTTTTTAAAATATTTGTCTGTCTGTCTGTTGGATTTTAGAAGAGCAAAATGAAACACTTGGTGAGTGTCACATTGTTTAAAAAGATATTGGGTAAGTACTGTAGTACTTTCCAAGTAGTCTGTACCTAATAATTATAATTAACATTACTGTGATAAGTATTATAAAACTTATGAATAAAACAAAATAGTCCATTGAAAATATTATAGGTACCTAATAGCTCTTAAGCACACAATCAAAATGAGCGGTAGTAACCTTGCTTAAAGTCACGATACGACCTTCGTTACATTTAAAATTTTAGTAACAACCCTTCTAATATTTTGAACCTATGTACTCGCAGAATCATTCGGTTTTTTTAGGGACAAAATAGTACGCTTTTAAAAAATTTGCGTGAAAATTCCTAGTAGTAAATGAAAACTGAAGTTGTAAAATATTGGTTGAATAATTTATATCCATACTAACATTATAAATGCGAAAGTGTGTCTGTCTGTCTGTCTGTCCGTCTGTCTGTCTGTCTGTCTGTCTGCTAGCCTTTCACGGCCCATCCGTTCAATCGATTTTGACGAAATTTGGTACAGCGATAGATTGCATCCCGGGGAAGGACATAGGCTACTTTTTATCCTGAAAAATCAAAGAGTTCCCACGGGATTTTTAAAAACCAAAAACCACGCGGACGAAGTCGCGGGCATCATCTAGTATTATTTAAAAGGAAAAGCTGACTGACTGACTAGTTGACTGACTGAACTACGAACGCACAGCTCAAGCTACTGGACGGTGCGGGCAGATAGCTATTATAACGTAGGCATCCGCTAAGAAAGGATATTTGAAAATTCAATCCCAAAGGAGGTAAAACAGGGTTTGAAATTTGTGTAGTCCACGCGGACGAAGTCGCAAGCATAAGCTAGTTAAATCATAAGAAAACATAACATAAAAGTGAAATAAGTGGACATAAAAAAAATGAGTAGAATTGAAGATTATGGTTGATGATTATTACAGTGGCCCTCAATATACGTGTAACATGTTCCGTATACGTTCATTTAAAACAAAAAAGAATGGCCTAATATTTATGTTGTTGCATATTAGCCTTATTAGAAATCTAGATCGGTCCTAGTGTGGAAATACCTATTATAACATTCAAGGCTGTGCGCCACTTTAATATGAAGATACCTATTTCGCATATCTTGATGTCTTTGTTTCATCATACATAACTCAAATATTACCATTATTAAAATCGGAAACGGAATACTATAGCTGCAATGTGGCTGCGATATTTTGTAATAAATTGTTTAAGCCGAGTCACCGAGGCTAAGCGGAAAAAACTGGTTTGCTAGATCAAATGTTTTAGGTATTTACTATTAAATAATGGCCTTGCTAAAAATATACAATATACCTAAAGACATTGTTTAAAGAATGTACTACTTTGATACACAATAGGAAGTACTTCACTCGATCAAATAAAATATTGAAATAAGCCGAAATAAAACGAATTATTTAATACTTAAATTTCTGACTTGGCAAATAATTTTTATATGAAAATATTTGTCTTTAAGTACTACAGAGAACCTGCTAAATTTTGGTTTTCAACAGGACTTCTATAATTTATTAAATTCAAATTTAACGTTTGAAACACAGAATTTAAACGTTGCCAAGCGGTTTACTTCAAAGCCGCGCTGTCCGCCTCGGTGACTCGCCTTAAATGTATGAGAGTACTAATCGTCATGTAGCTGCTTACTATTATAATATATTCTGTGCTGCTAATTAGAACAATAGTCTAATTTGCATCAACTACATCCGACATATACCGGTGATAACCTAGCGTCCGCCTTCTTTTCGGGAGGTCCGGGGTTCGATCCCCGAAACTCCGAAAAGTTAGTGGTGCGCTTACTTTTCGGAGTTATGTGCGTTTTTAAAACAAATAGGTATCACTTGCTTAAACGGTGAAGGAAAACATCGCGAGGAAACCTGCATGCCTGAGTTCTCTATGTTCTCAAAGGTGTGTGAAGTCTGCCAATCCGCATATTCTAGTTAAGTAGGTTCTAATCGGTTATGTCCTTTGTACGTGCTTATCTAGAGAAAATTTAAACAGCAAAAACTGTTCATTTATACAGAAGCTAAACTTAAAATCTACCTACATGTTGAATGGTAAGTAAAACAAAACAAGAGCTCGAATATACCTCAATGCAAAACTCCAAGTTAGAGCTACTTGTGTTTCAGAAAACCAAATATCAAAATAAAAAGAAGATAAAACATATTGGGACACTTTACAGATTATATATTTTGTAACCATCATTAGGATACAATCAGAATCATTGCCAAATCAAAATGACAATGAAATTCAAATGAGCCTGACCAATTTGTGAAAAGCCTGCCTACTGCCTAGTATCGATAATGCATTATTTGGATACGCATCCGCATCAGTGAGTCGATAAAATAATGTCTATCCGTAACGATTAACTATCAATTAGTGGTTTTATTGTTACTGGCCGTTTTATAGCTATGCCCAGTTATTCAATGTTATTATCACCAGTAATTTACCATGTGTAATAAAACCGTATATTAAACTACTTTTGTTCTACTTTTATTATTTTAAGGAAATATTTTATATCCTTATCGATTTCTTGAGTGATAAATTCTGTATAATCACTTACCTACCTACCTAGTAAGTTCCTCATACATTAAAAAAATGATGTTACAATTTTTTATATGTTCAAGTTAAACCATAAAGTGTAGTGATTGCTACTGCATTCACTGAGTCTAAGTTTGGAGGATTAAAATATATAATCAGTGTTCAACCTCATCCATTAAGTTAACGACTTTGAAAATGTTGCTTAACCGACGCAAAATTATTATACTTAGGTATGCGCTTTGGCAGTTTATTCACATTACCCTCTTTCGTTCAAATGTACATACATAGGTACTCCTAATAATGTTTTATTTTCATAGTATTCTTGGCATTGGTATTCAAATGTCATCAATTGTTGGCTAATGCGATTTTTTAGTATCCATCGCCTTTCATCTTTATGGGAATAGAAATACCCTTGATATTTGTTATAGACTGGCCTCGCTACGAATGACCTTGGTCCGGCAACGCAGTCATAGTTCTCCCAGCCACAGGCAAATTTAAATGTAGTATAAAAAAGTTAAGTAACTCCACCGTTTCTAGGTTTGACTAGCTAATGATCAGGTCTAGCAAAAGGTCTTAGTATAGATCCAAAACCTTGACGTTTGACTGCCGAAGTTTTGCTCAATCCTATGAAGTAAACAGACGATATGTACTGTACTGTATTAGTCAATTCAGTTATGTTGACTTATAGAGTGAAAATTTTCAGATGCAAATATCAATCATTAGAGGGTAGGCTATACGTTTTTTTTATTATTCATTATAGCCAAACGCTTGACCCCAATCACGCCTGATGGAAAGTGATAATGTGGAAGCGTTTACCTAGAAGATGCCTTTTCACTCTTGTTTTACAGCTTGACATTTAAGTTACTTTGCGCTTAAAGAAATTATACTTTAAAAATATCTAGTATATCAGGTCAAAATTTAAATTTTGCTTGATTGACAACCACCACTGTTATTGCAAGATACTTCGACACGCTCGAAATCATTCTCAAAGGAAATAATTGCGTTGGTAATTACGGAATCTTTATTCATAATTTCAAATTATTATTGATTATAAATAAATGATTAACGTGATTTTGCACAACACTAATACAAATGACTTACTTAAATTATTAAAATAAAAAAATTTAATTGTCTGAAGCAACACTTAATATTGAATGAAAAAATGATGAAGAAAAAATGTACACAACAGAAACAAGTGATATTGAATTAACTGCGAGTTTAAAAACATATTTTGTAAAAGGTGATAATGATGACGAATGAAACCATGTCGCGAGTTGTGACCTTTTATAATTGCTTTCGACTTATGGCTTACCAAGTTGAAAAGTAAAACTTTTGCAGAATCAAATAGAATAGAAAAGTCGAACGATTTTGAAATTACTTTTCTAAAGTGTAAATACTTCGTAATTACATTATAGTATCACCCGAAATTTTAATGTTCAAGAAAATAGTTTAAGCAAAATCTCATGTTCATAAAAAACTTCAAGTTTATTTTGCAATAAAGAGTTTTTAAGCTTAACAGTTTGCTGTTTTCAGCTAACTTTTTAAGCCACATCGACCTGCACGTATTGTAACACATTTAGTCCAACAAATCTACCGGAATAAGCGCATAGATTTGATATTTTAACTCTACAAACGAACGTTGCTTTTGAAATTCCGCTAGATTTCAATTTGGAATAGGATCATTACTGCCATATTTGTGATTAAATTAATAGAGATTCAGTTAACAGCCTTAAAAATTGCGTTTCTTTGTCCACAGGTAATAATGCCGTCGCTTTTAGAAGCGTTAGAGCGCAAATATGGCGCCAAAGGTGAAGTGAATCCCGCCATAGACGATATACCAGTTGCGATCTTTGTGCCCAAACGCTCGCACAGACTCAGCGTGCCCACGCTTTTGGTGCTGAACGATTGTGATATTGACTGCGCTGGAGACGCGAATGCCTTAGCTGATAAATGTGCTGATGTGGTGGAACTCGATCTTGCCAATAATAAACTTAGTGATTGGAAAGAGGTAAGACAAAAGAGCTCCATGTGTAACTGCTAAATTAATCTAAAAGCTTAAACCTAATAATATTGAGACATGATAGTACCTACGGATAGTAGATTTAGTGTAAGCTGAACTAGGGCCATTGTCAAAAAGGTTGAAGCTGACTGGAAGCACTCCGAATAATTAAAATAATGATTCAGTCTAAAGTGGAACCCGCCGACAACGTCTATTGCCTGTTCTTCTTCTTGAAAATCTGTTTTTGCGAAGTGATCCAAACACTCTTGCTCTAATTTATATTCAACACAAGTATTCAAATAACCACTTTTAGAAAAGTTGTTCTACCTATCAACTTTACAATAATAAAATTATTGTTAAACGGATCTGAACAGTAATTATACAATTTATTGTTAACAAAACACTTCCGCGATATAATTCTAGATGCAAACTATAAAATCTGCGATAACTAGGAGTAACAGGCAAATATAATTGTTTTCAGATATTTGCAGTACTGGAGCAGACTCCGCGCGTCAGATTTTTAAACCTAAGCTTCAATCGTCTGTCCGCACAAATTCAAGCGGCGCAAGCACTGCGTCCACGCTGGGACTTTTTAAGCCATCTCGTCTTAAATTCCACTTATGTCGGATGGCAGAGCGTGCTCGGTTTACTCAAGGTTCTACCAGCTCTTGAAGAGATGCATCTGAGTCTTAACGAGTATTCCTACGTGAATTTAAGCGGGAAGGAAGCCGATGAAAAGGACGTCTGTGAAGGATGTTCCCGCCTCAACATTGATGTTACTGAGCCTGTTCACGAACAGTTGAGGCAACTCCACTTCTCCGGGAACCCCGTCAGCAATTGGAGGGAGATTTCTAAATTGGGTTACGCTTTCCCGAACTTAGATACTCTTCTGGTCAATGACTGTACCTTGACTACTTTGGAACCGGACCCGTGTGATAAGTGTGATGACAAAAATGGGAATAAGGAAAGCCATGACGCCTTCCCGTAAGTAATTCACTGATATAACAATTTATTATCTTTTTCTTCCTGTTTTGTTATGTTATGGATTATGGATCGTAAGTAAAAATATTAATAATAGTAAATGTTTAAAAAAAATTACATTTTAAGCAGCATTATGATATTAAGTAATGTGATTTATATCTGCTATGCTAAGTTAGACTCACTTGTAATAACATTCATAAAATTATAGTACATTTGCTCTTTGGCCCTAAACAATAAAACGTAACATGGTGTTATCAAGCTAATTCTCAATGTCATATTTATCAGCGCGTGGTAAATCTGTTTCGTAATTATTAATTTTCATTGACCCACTGAACTTGTACTACGTGTAACTCTATCTAACTACGCATTGCCAAACTAAATCTAATTATTTTGAAATGTTTTTTAGATTCTTGATTTGTAGATTTTATCATAATTGTTGTGCTACTGTTGTCATGTTGTGCATATACCGACTTTCACAGTACATCAATAATTATAATGATGATGACTATATTATGATGATGATCAAATTTGTCAACTTAAAATAAAGCTGATTTGAGAACAAGTCAACTACAAAGTCGAGTGTTATGTTTGCTGTCACACAATAGTTGCGTTAGTCATTAATTAAGCAATTGCAAGCTTTTAGTCATTTGAATCAAAATAGTTGGTAATAAGTAATAAGATTTTTCAATGTGAATAGATTGTCCATCATGAAAATGTCACATCAAATTTTGTAGAGTATGATTAGGTAATATCAATTTGTTTGTTGCAGACACCTGCGGTTCCTGAACCTAAACAACACTGGTCTGGCAACGTGGGATGAAGTGGACAGGCTTGCCAAATTTCCCGCTCTAAAGAGTTTGCGAGTGCAGGTAAGTGTCTATCTCTAATGCTAATTATAAGATTGATAGTTTTTTTAAGACACACACAACGTAGATGGCCTGAAGTTAGAGACATAGAAGTGATCTCTTAAAATTTGGTAGATCAAAGTTTAAGAGATGCTACCAAAGTTTGGTATACCAAAAATTTAAGTTTGGTAGGTAAAACAAAGGACGTGATAATTTAACCATACTAGTCCTTCCATATCCGGATCATATGGATGGATTAGCTTATTTCAACGAATTACGTAAAATCTGAGTTACTTATTAATCATTATTTATCTGCCACATCTCACACTGCAACGCACGGAGCTCTTAAAGCGACACTTTAAAAAGTTTCTGAAAAATACTACATTTATGTTGCGAAACATGTATAGAATTCTGAATGTATGACATTCACAGCCGCGCTTACGGATGTTTGGACAGAGTAAACTTTGCGGTTTTTATCGCGTACACATAAATCTTCAAAATGCAGCTATATTTTAACTGGCTGAAAAACAATTTGTAACCCGAGCTTGGTATGTTTAATTAACTTATTTCACATATTTATTAAACTTTAAAACTTGCGCAAACTATTGAGCTGGGCTTAGATTACCTTTCGTAGGTACTATTAGAAGATGCTGGGGTCTGCGTAGTGCAGTCTACATACCACTGGTATTCAAACTTAGCATCTGCTCTTCATCTCTTCCATATATTATATTTTATACACACTACACATTTTCCATCTGAATTCGTTGAGTTTTGCTACGTCGTTCTTATTTTTGGAAAATAAGCTTAGATATGACCCCGGTTTCGCCCGCTTGAAAATAGAATTTCTGAAAATCCTTTCTTATACCGCGTAATAACCACAAGCTTCTAGAGTCAGAGGTTTTATCTATACGCCGTGATGTCACTGTTATATATATATATATATCTAGTACTTTAATATACCTGTAGATGTTCGAAACAATTTATCTGCAGGTGAATTTTCGTGTTGTGGTATGGCTTCATCAATATGAAGAAATGTTATTTTATATCTTACTAGCTGATGCCCGCGACTTCGTTCGCGTGGAATTAGGTTTTTTAAAAATCCCGTGGGAACTCTTTGATTTTCCGGGATAAAAAGTAGCCTATGTCATTTTCCAGGTATTTATCTATACCCATGCAAAAAATCACGACAATCCGTTGCACCGTTGCGATGTGATTGAAGGACAAACCAACAAACAAACACACTTTCGCATTTATAATAAAGGTAGATCCGTCATGTACGTTCATCAAAGTCTGTATTTCACTTTAATTTACCATTAAGATAATATTCGAATAATATTATCGTTGTTATTTCCCCTTAGCTACAGAATAATGTTACATCTGTTATGGTCTAATCAGGAAATGCCAAGCGAATTTCTGCCTTGGTTTAAAACGCGGAATCATTTATCACATGGATGTTTGAGATCTTTACTTCCCTTTGATTTCCCATTAAGATTCCTCAATATCTACCGTAGTATCTTTAAATTGTTACAAACCAATATTAGTTAGGCGTTGCTGCTGAGTTTCTTGCCAGCACTTCAGCACTTTTCTTCAGCATCTGCTTTTCGAACCAGTTTGAGTTCTTGTCTTTGAGAGCCACAGATTGCTCCGCAGGAAATAAAGATATTTGAATTTAAATTATCTTCTCTCGTAGGCTGAGATCTATAGAGCGTACTTTGACTTTGCTCAGACTTAAGACACTGATAAAACAAGACAAATGTATGCCAGCTGTGTAACGCTGTCTATAGATTTCAGCCTTAGAGGTAGATGCTAGCTGGTTAGTAGTCAATCAATCAATCAGCCCGTTTGCGTTCACTGCTGGACATAGGCCTTCCCAAGTGTGTGGCCACCTTTCAAATTCACCCACTTCCCGCTAAACTTAAGGTCGTCAGTCCAGCGGGTTGCAGGTCGTCCCATACTGCACTGGCTGGTACGCGGTCTCAATCCAGAACACGTCTGCCCCAGCGGCCATTGCTTCTGCGATAGACATGGCCTGTTCACTGCCACTTCAGCTTTGCTGGTGGTAAGTGATGATACAGTCTAAGATGGAAGCGGGCTAACCTGGAAGGAGTGTTGCAGTTTTTACTTAACCCATACCCCCTTGATTTCTGCACGGCATCGTATCGGAACGCTCAATCGCTTGGCGGCACGGCTTTGCCGGTAGCGTGGTAACTAGCCACGGCTTAAGCCTCCCACTAGACCAGACCAGAAATTTATTTAATTGTAACATTCCAAACCCCTGCCAGGAATCGAACCCGAGACCTCCCACTGATAAGACCACAGTGCCAGGGAGTTCGTCAAATGTGGTTTCGTTACGTCATCATGAACAAAACCATTAATCATGAGGATGTCTGCCTACGCTTCAAAGTAGTATTTATCAATATTATCGTTATTATTGCTCTTAGCGATATACGATAATATCTGGTACATAACTGCAACTGCATACTTGATTACCCGCGCCAATCATTACATCACCGACACCCTTCCGAGTTTAGAACACATGATGTGAGCAGGTACTGTCGCAACGAACACTCTGACAATTATTACTCAGAGGCAGATTATCCCTAAGGCAAACTAGGTACGTGCCTAGGGGCGCGAGGTTAAGAAGGGGCGCGCGCGATCATGTAGAATTCCATTACATTGCCTACCGACCTACTAATATTATCTTGAAGTGACCGAAACTGCCTGTTCTTTAATATACTTACCAAAGAGTCATGACGTGATGTTCTTCACTCGTTCACATAAATATACTAAGTATAATCAGTAATCACCAACTACCAGCTATGCAATAAGACGATTCCACGTTCTTTCGAAGTTAGTAGAAAAATTAATATGGGTGTTAGAGGGGCGCCTATGAGGTGCTTGCCTAGGGCGCTCTCGGCATTTAATCCGCCTCTGCAATTACTAGTTTTGTTCTACTTCCTGTCCTGTCTATGTCTGTCTGTTGGTTGATAGGTAAATGAATAAGTAGATAGTAGTCATTATTACTTTTTTATTTGCATAAGTTTGAAAATCCTTCAAAAGTTAACAAATTCATTTGAAACGCTACCCGTAGGTACGCTGTTATGAATTTCTTTTTCAAAATAAAAAATCGATTATAAAATTCTGTTTGAAAATCGCAATCCGCTTGTTTTAATTTAAAGTAAAAATCTGTCAACTTTGTTTGCACCACTAAAAATTCATGGATTGCTATGGGATGTAGCCTTATTTTCTGAGGGCTAAAATCCGAAATAAAGTCACTGACATAGACCAGGCCAAGTTGAAGTGCAGCAGGCAGGCCATTCTTGTTGTTCAAGAGACGTGATTATTGGGACGAAGTCGCGGGCATCATCTAGTTATCAATATTTTACCTAACACTTTTATCATTGAGTGTAGTTCAAACTTCAGCAGCGCATTAAAACATCGGACGTAACGCGCGTAACGTGACTTCCCTCGGGAACCGGGAGCATGTGGGTGAAGGTCCTCCATTTATAACTGCGACCCATTTAGCGCCCGGCGGCGTTTGCGCAAGGCGTAAAACACCCATTTGCATACCTATACTACGCAGCAGATGGAAAATGTGATATTTTTAGGGTTCCGTACCTCAAAAGAAAAACGGAACCCTTATAGGATCACTTTGTTGTCTGTCTGTCCCTCTGTCTGTCCGTCTGTCTGTCTGTCAAGAAACCTACAGGTTATACTTCCCGTTGACCTAGAACCATGAGGTCTTATAGCAGGGGTTTGTGGTGTGCGTTTTTTTTGTGTGCTTACATCACACAAAAAAAACGGGAAGTACCCTGTAGGTGTCTTGACAGACCGACAGACAGACAACAAAGTGATCCTGGGGTTCCGTTTTTCCTTTTGAAGTACGGAACCCTAAAAATATAGGTCATAGGCAGGTGTTTGCCAACACGGGCTTTCACGATGCCTCGTAAAGGTCGTAAAAACCATCTATTCCAAGCTTCAATTTTCATTCCTGTCGCTCAATTTTCCATTCTGAACCACAAGATATAGAGTAGGATTTACAATGACAATAACGTGACCGTCACGCTACAAATGACGTGAAAGTGTTGCCTCCAGTGTGTGTGGTGTTTGATCATATTCGCTCTGAATGACATGCGTAGCGAGGTACTAGACCACGCGACGTCAACCTATTGCCGTAATATTACGAAATTATAAGCCTATACTGAATGTAATGCGTAAATAATGGAGCTGTGTGGCCTAAGTCGGTGACGGATTTAGATGTCAATCGGGGAGGGAATGCCCCGCACACACGCACAGCCCCCGCGCTAACCCGGTGCGAGCGAGCGCGACCGACGTGCGGGGTGTGCGGGGCGTCTCCGAACCTGTTGCGGACTATAGATACCCGCCTAGTTGCCAGATTTGTGGAGTCTTATTTTACCAAAGAGTCATCAGGATTAAAAAAACTCAAATCATCTCTTGAGTGTTCTCGATCTGATGAAGAAACGAAAGGAATAATAAGCTTAATTTGCTATAATCCGCTATAACAGTCAAACCTCTTGTGGCGTACAGATTTGTCTGTTTTGGCATGGACTTCCGCAAAGTAACGCTTACTTCTATCGAACTGATGAAGGAATATAAAGGGATTCGCAGTGATCTTTGACAAGGAAAAACCTTGGATCAGTCAATTTAGATTGATCACGTAAACATAATGAGAAAATTTCCGTTATTATGAGAAACGACGCCTTTTCCTTGGAAAAAGAAGGAATTTTAATATAATCTAAGCAGTAGATTATAATAAAACTAGCTTATGCTCGCGACTTCGTCCGCGTGGACTACACAAATTTCAAACCCCTATTTCCCCCCCTTAAGGGTTGAATTTTCAAAAATCCTTTCTTAGCGGATGCCTACGTCATAATAGCTATCTGCATGCCAAATTTCAGCCCGATCCGTCCAGTAGTTTGAGCTGTGCGTTGATAGATCAGTCAGTCAGTCAGTCACCTTTTCCTTTTATATATTTAGATTAAAGATTAATAAAAAAGTACCAACTAAAAAAGGTAAAAACGTGTATAAATATTGACTTAGATCCTTGCGGCAAAGTTAAGCTTATAGCGACTCATGATTATCGCGAAACATAACAGATCCAATATTATATTGTGTGAGTTAATGTGGCTAAACTTTAACGTACTTATTTCACATCATAATCAACATCTTGTGCGGGCCGTCTTGCAAGATAACTGGTGGCAATCATGCGAAACACTCTTTATCAAAAGCGGTAGGTAGTTAAGTTTCTTTACTTATTTATTAATCAAATCCAACCAAGTACCAATGCGTCTCCATACAAACTTATTTATTTTTAGGTAACATGAAAATTTTATTGTTATGTTTCAACTTTCAACAGAAAGGTAAAAAAGTCGATTCGACGAATAATTTTAATTCAACTGGGAACACGTTGCAAAAAACAAGAACCTCAAAACTATTTTTACCTGCATCCTATTCAAGAAAAGTTGCTGATATTGTTGCAGTGGGAAACAAAAATAAAACGCAACAAAACTGGGGTTGGACTGGTGATTCATACACAATATGAAGTAATGCGTCACGTGCATAAGGTGACACAAGCGGGCTAGTTTTATGGCAATTTCTAGATGCAATTATTATAAAGCTCACAAGTTGCCTTTTCTACCACGCAGGTCGGATAATAAAAAAATATTCATTGCGTTTTATTATAGCCAAGGTGTTATTGCTATAGATATTCCTACCGTTTCACTGAATCTAGGAATCTAGGAATCTAGAATCTAGGAATTCAACGTCGCTGTCATTCTACTGCATACCTACCTCACGAAGCCTCTAACACTGGAATTCATAGTCAAGGTGAGGACTTCTTCAGGGGACCATTCAGACGAAATGTGTCATATGCAACCCTTTATCTTGACTATGAATTCCAGTGTAAGTCAATCATCAAGTCTATACTAATTGCAATATTTCCAGCAAGATTGCAAGATTTAAAGCCCGTTTGTGATCCACTGCACGGTTCGTTCACATTTGCAATTTATTCGTACTTGTCGACCTTATGTGCATTGGATCTACCTTTCACAAGTACTCGCTCTTCTTTAGAAGGAAGCAAAAAGCAATTATAAAATACATGGGATAAAAGGAGAACCTTGTACAACTATATCGGGTGATTCCTACGTCTGACTGAAATGGAATATTTTTAGGGGAACTGTAATAAATCCTGAACGTTAGATAAACCAAAGCGGCATTGGCTTTGAAGATAATTCAACGTTTAGCATGCATATTAGGTTTTTCACAGCTTCTTTTCTATCATCATTCATCTATTCATCAGCCTGCATGAGCCCACTGCTATCTGCTAGACATTGGCTTCTACAGGGTTTTCGGGAGCCTGCCACCAGTATTAACCACACACGGTCCTCTCTTGTTAACGTTTATTTATTTATTTGGTGACAAGATACCCCTTGATTGCGATCTTACATAGTGATTCATCTTCTTCCTTCTCTTTCATCCTTTTCTCCTCCAGCATTGTACATAAGGCTGTCCACCTCAAATTCACCTCCCAGCTTATCCACGATATTCCTTCATTCTTCCTCAAACTAGGACAGAACAATGTATGATCTGCAAACACATACCTACCACTGGCGAGCTACACAGCCGGGTTTTTTAATTTACAGACTAGCGATTGACTTCAATCAGACCTGCCGGCAAGTGATGATGCAACCTAAATGTTAATTTGAACCCAGAACCTCCCATTTATACGACCACATCTGTTACCATTGCGTCAGGGATGGCGTCATTAATAAAGAATATTAATTAATCACACGAATTATTGAACGTACCTAATAGACTTTACGTGAAGGAGGTCTAAAGCTAAATTATGTATAATGCTATAATGTTTGTTTGCATAACAAATAAGTGTGTGACGCCTCGTTACCATAGAGATCGAGGTGCGCAGTACATTCCTACTGAAAGCCCCAAGGTCTTATACCCAATTCTACGCAATATGTTAAGTATACCTAAACCACAAACATATATACCTACATCATACATCTGCTAGGAAATACGTAACCGTCTAAAACTCGTATCTTTTTCGTCTTACCATATCATTGTTTTAAATATTATAGACCAGCGCTTGGCTGCAATCAGACCTAGTGACAAGTCATGATGCAGCCTAAAATGGAGCGCTCTTGCCTAGAAGATGCCTTGACTTGAAGATACCCATATTATAATTGGAGGGGAAAACTGATGCTGGAAGGGTGTTTCCAAATCTTACCATATTCTATGTGTCAGGGTTTTGTTTATTATGACTGGCTTCTATTGTTCTATACTGTGGTTATAACTACTCGTACAAGCTAAGTTGATAGTTCTGTGAATCAATTATTTCTCCGAGCTTGTGGATAAATCAAGTTGCAGTAGAGGCCGTTTCAGTAATTGCACTGCTGAGTTAAGTGGCTGCCGTGATTGCGAATCTGAGGCCTGAGTTACCTAAGTTTGTTAGCAAAAGACGTTTACACTCTACAAATTTTGCGATTAGATCTTTGTGCTAACTTATTTTTAAAATTGTTGTTCAATGTTGATAAGATGGATAAATTCAACTTAAGTCTTTGTTTTAGGATATCAACCTCAAGGTAGATTAGGATATTAAATACCTATCCTATCTATCTAAGTGCTGGGTAGAGTAGTCTTCTTCAAACAAAGCTCAAATATCTCTCTTCGTTCCTCTCCGCTTCAAAGGATTGGCACCCTTCAGACCGCGCTGCTCTAGTAGTAGTTTTATTGAGTTCACCACAAAGAGTGCTTGCTTACACTTCTCCTATCTCCATCCCGCAATTTAGGTATAGTACGCGATAAGTCGAGATAGCAATCAGGGGGGAGGACGCCACGCAAACCCGCGCGTTACCCGGTTTATCCCGCACCGTCGGGTGTGCGGGGCGTCTCCACTGTCGCGTACTATACCTAAATTCAATAGTAGAAACTCTGATATAAACTTTTGTACTTATAAGGATTGATATCTAGCTGGTTGCTTGGCCTTACGATATTACGCAGAGTACAGACGGATGTCTGTCTGTTAAACCATTAAAAACAATCCAATACTTTGGTGAGACAAGATAAGAGATTGTTAAAAGGTCATGGGAGTAACTAATTAAATTGAAATTGTACTTATACTGAATTAACTTTTACATGTTATTGAACGAGATCGACGTGTCCTGCTGTCAATTGATTAGCAATCTTGACCTATTTACAGTAGGTACACATGTACTTGCTAGCATTAAATTAATAGTTGTCCTTTCAGCTAATCTATTATAACCACAGTATAAAAGGTTAACGATTTAATCACCAGGGATTGGTTGATTTGTTGATTAAATGGCAATGTTAGATCAAGTATAACAATTAATACTCTGTGAAACTCTAGAAGGAGAGGGGTTTGTCATTATATTTTGTGAGTGATCTACTTTTACCACACTTTTGGTTTCTATTGAAATCTATAAAACCATATACTTACTTTTCTTCGTCCTACATATTGACGTAGGTAAATCTATGTTAATAAAACTTTAAAAGGATTATATTGCTGCGTGACCGTGGTGCGTATTGCTTGCCTGGTGGCTGGTTTTTCCTGCATGTTTCGCAGTGGGAGGGCGGCCGGTGCATGTCACATGCTGCATGTTGCACCGTACAGATTCGACTTGTTTCAATGGATTATAATAAATTAAGCTTTTGGTTCATTGTATATCATGGATTTCCGCAAAGTAACGCCTGCTTCTAAACAACATTTTTGGGTCTTTTATATTGACCGCAGTTGTAAAAACATGATTTGGACAATAGATTAAAATCTCGACTCTTTCGTCTTGTTTTAACCTTTCATGCTCCGCTAAATAAAATTTAATGTAATGCAAGTATGTTATAAATTTATAATTAAATCAGTTTCCGTAAAATGCAGCAACGTCCTAGTGTAAGTACGACATTTCTGAAATAGTTTGAGATGTTGGTATTTCGGTATGCAGTCTTGACGGTCGTCGGCAGTAGATTGAAGCGAGCTAGCTGTTCCACTGGATGACGTAATTCCCCATCCTTGACCTCTAACGGCAGACATTGGCACGTCTCCGGCGGGAATTGAGGGCAGTTGAACACAAAGGAATTTCGCCAACACTTAAGCAATCAGCTACTAATATATAATCGCCTAGGAGACAAGTTAACGATGTTGGCTAGTAAAATTGAAAAGACCGTTGAAGAGTTCTAAGAATTGCGATATCCCCTTTCTAGTCTCTTTATAAAACGTTTCGTAGTCCTCACATAATTTATTTTGCGCTAACCAATGTGAGATTCAGGCGGCGGCGCAAGACCGTGGCGTGTGGAAGTCCTTACAAGAGACCTATGTTCAACGGCGAATGTTCGGTTGAGGATTAGGACGTGAGAAAACGAAGAAAAAAATGTGGAAAAGCAAACGCTTATCTCAGTCATAAGAGATCTTCAAACAGTGACCCTTGGCAGTGAGCCTGTGAAATTGGGTCAGTAACTACTGAAAATAAAGAAACAGTGATAGTTTCACTGTTAATGAAAGTAACAATAAATCTTAAAACTCGTAAAAGAGTTACAAATCTAGACTAATTTTAAATTAAAATTTTAACCATACACTACGTGCTAGAAAATACTAAAAACCAAAATGATGTCTTGTTTGAGCTGAAGGGGCTACTGCCTCAGCATGATGCAGTATTTGACTACTGCAGCTGCAACAGACTATTTGAGTACTACAGACAAGATATGCCCAAGCGAACAAAAATTTTGACGGTTTTGGAACCAAATAAATCAGCGCCACCTCTTAGATACTAATGAACGACCCGTTTGAAATCCAGACGTGATGAATCGGTGCCATTTTGCTCGTTCAATGGCCCTGTCCTTACGAAGTAATATATAAGTCAATGACTGGCAGCGCTGATATTCAGGCAGAGCCGTGGTGTCACGAAGTTCGAGTTACTTTGACAAAAGGTCAGAGCGTTTCCATCTTTACTTAGTTGATATTATCCTCACAATATATCCTCTTCAGAAACAGAAACTGCGTCATAATAAATTGAAAGATTACCTGAGTTCAAACAAAATCAGTTGGAAACCAGTTATGAACACGTGAATCGTGAATCACGCGGCGATCAACGGTCGACTTGATTTCATTCCTCCCACACTCATCACCTCAAGATAAACAAGGAATTTAAAGAGTTAATTCTTTATTTTTCGTTTAATTTTTATTAAGATTATTTGGATGTTAGTTGTGGATCTTTATGCACAAGTTTTGATAGGTATTTCTTCTCTAACTGTGTGGACAAATCTTGTTTTTGCCATATAGGTAGTTATCTAGGAGTCCATCTAAAAAGTTTAATTAAAGATTAAAGATGCTTAATTTTTCCAGGCACAAGTCACAACGCAGTCTTTATACTATTCGTATTGTTATTCTCTGTTTGAAATCTGTACCCTTATTATAAATGCGAAAGTGTGTTTGTTTGTTCGTTTGTTGGTTGGTCCTTCAATCACGTCGCAATGGATTGACGTGATTTGTTGCATGGTCAAGACCTGGAGAGTGACCCGGAAAATCAACAAGTTATTACGGGTTTTTTAGAAACCTAAATCCAAGCGAACGAAGTCGTGGGAATCAGCTAGCATTTATATATTGGTGGAAATTTTTTTGCCTTAGTTCAAGTAGGTATACTAGTTACTACTCAATAGGTAATAATTAAGCGTTCGAAAGTAACCTCAATAAAGATCCAAGTAAGTTAGTTTTTAGACGATAATACGTAATTTACGTAGGACGCGGATATCGAATTAGAAAGCCAATAATGGCTTTCTACGTCCTTGAATCAATACAGTATGAAGGAAAGATTCAAAGCGCTATAGGTAGGTATTCCTTTGTACCAAAACAAAGAATAAAGAGGAATATCAAATCAAATCAATGAACCCTAAGTTTGAGATGTAGGAGTGGTTTGACCCAGATAATCCAGTTGCCAATTGAAAGGACATAATGCTTACACGAGGCTTCTGTTCGCTTCCTTTGTCTGCTACAATATGCCTATAGAATAGTACCTACCTAGTATACCTAGGACACCTAGGTCCTATATAGTATGTTTACAAAACGGCTATACCGAATGCTGGTTTGCAGACGCAGTGTTTACGTTTACATAGCCACAGGGTATTATTAAAACCATATTGAAGACTACCTACATGCAGCGAATGCAAAATGCAACAGTGAATTCAAAACAATGTGATTTTATGGAATGAGTTGGTAACTATTTTTTCATAACCAGCTGCTACGACATAAGATTAATGCTTCGTTTTTAGGGTTCCGTACCTCAAAAGGAAAAACGGAACCCTTATAGGACCACTTTGGTGTCTGTCTGTCTGTCAAGAAACCTATAACAGGGTACTTACCGTTGACCTAGAATCATGAAATTTGGTAGGTAGATCTTATACTGACATTTGGGGAAAAATCTGAAAACCGTAAATTTAGGCTTATATCACACAAAAAAACTGGTTACTGTCAGGGGTAAATTGGACTACAAAATGAAGCTTTTTTCCCCCGCCCCTCTTTCTTTCGTGGAATGAATTTGCTCTAGTTACGAAGTACCTACATAATCTATTGTATGGTTGCACTTTGCATCCCACATTACATGACGTCTACCCTGTGACCTCTTGTATGCATTACCATAATAGCGGTCGGGGTCATATAGCTCTTTATTTATTCACGTGTATTGCACTGACAAAAGGATTGTAATATGAGCTTTAATATCCTGAATTTCTAATGGGAATAAAGATTAGTTAGGTATCCATTATAGTTAAAAGATAATATTTAAGTCCTCCTATGGCTCTGCTCTATTATATTATATTTTATTTTATTTTCTCTGGAAAACCAACAGCTTAAATTGATCTTATTAATGTTAAAATTAGGTAACTAGGAGCTAATAATAGGTTTTCACAGTTAGATACAAAATTACGATTTTGATACGGATGAGTCTAGAAACTTTAAATTTTGCAAGGTTCTCTAGACCTAGATAGAGCCTAAACGTCTAAAGAATTTTCAATAATTTCAACCGAGCGAGGCCAAGCGGATCAGTCAGTTTGAATACTTACAATTTAAACAGTTTTCGAAAAACCCCGACTACGATTTGCATTGCATCTTTTTCTGATTTTTTTTAAAAGAATTGTACCCAGGGACATCAAGACGAATCATTTATCAAAATCGGTTGTTCGGTTGAGTAGTTACGAGCGGACATAATAACGGACATATAGGTACATACAGGTCTAAAACATAACCCTCCGTTTGGGCTTTGCTGCAGTTGGGTAATAAATTGTTCAAAATCAAGTGCAGTAATCGATATTGCAATTAATGATTCAAAACGGTGCCATTACCGCGTGGCACGCCTCGCGGGTGCAATGTTCAAATTCGAATTTGGCGGTTGGATGAACGCGTCCGCGCCGTTGCACGGAGCGGCCATAAATTGGGGTTGGCCTGCGTGTACGCTGTATATCCTGCTCAGACGAATGGGACGTGCTCGATGCAGATGTTTCCGGTTTAATATTGAATTTAACTAGATACAAGTCCCGCAAATTGCTATTGCGCTGGAACCATTTCTCATTAGCATCGAAATGACGTCATTATGAAACATTTTTCACTCACCCAATTTCCAACGATCCAGCATGAAAGCTACAAAAAGTTGTTTTTTTTTATTTTTATTATTATTATTTTTTATTTATTGGGTAGGAGGAAATCCTCATGGATACCAATTGGCATGCCTGACTTCACTGAGGCTTTCTCAGCGACCTACGGACTAAAACCTCCTCCCTTCGCTGGCCGTCCTTCCCCGGTACTGCAATACGCAAATCTTCAGGAAAGGGGCTGTCCGGTCAGGCCTCGTTTGCCCTTTGCCTGGACCATTCGTCGTTCACACGCTTCCTCATTATTTCCTGGAGCATTTTTGCACCTTTATTCCACCCCTCTTCGTCGTTTAGCATCTGTGGCACCAAACTGTCCTTGGTGAGAGGTTCTCCGTTTCCACGTGCTTCGTTCCTTATTTCTGCGAACATGCTGCACTCAAAAATTGCGTGGTGCGGTGTGTCCTCCTCACCGCAGTAGGGACAGTTGTCGCTGGGTGCCTTGCCGATGGCATACAGGTAAGTGTTGAATACTCCGTGCCCGCTCAGTGTCTGTGTGAAAAAAGTTGTTATAGTAGAATAAACTTTTGTTAAGCTATTTTAATTTTCCCGGTTCCCAGGCTGCATGCACCATTTTATGGCCTTAAATGTCCCCACAGCGCAGTGCCGGCAAGATTTACGAGTTCGGATAGCCGTTCTGCATTTTAAATTGTTTTGCACAAATGGTACAGCTACTGTATCTACTTACCCACTTGAAATCTTTTCTTTTGTTTTCAATAAAGCATTTTATTGTGAGCAACTGTAGAATGTTTTGTGGCTGAATGTTTTATTGCAATTTCAGAAAGACCAAAGAGGTCTTCTTTAACAAAACAAAAGGAATTTTCTCGGTTTCATTTGGTTTGCCAAACCTATCTACATGGAAGGTTCCTCTTCCTGGAAGGTAGGTACTTATTAAGTATTCTGTGCCTAATATAAAAATTGAGTGAAAAATAACATCTAGATATATAAGAGCAAAAGGTAACTGACTGACTGATCAGCGCATATCATGAACTACTACGGATCGGATTATTTGACATGCAGTACTATGACGTATTTATAATTTAACTATGTTAAATTATAAATACATAAGTGCTTTTTATTAGTAGGTACCTAATGAAATTAAATAAGTGTAAGTTAATAATGATTGTAAATTGTACCTAATAATATTGTAAATGTGTCTGAAATAAAGGCTTAATATATACTATAACGTAGATATCCGCTAAGGTTTTTTAAAATTCAACCCTCAAGGGAATAAAATAAGGGTTTGAAATTTGTGTAGTCTACGCGCTTCATATGTTGCAGTTTGATCCGATATTTGGCATTTACATATATATACTATTTATATATTTCGAATGGCACATAGCAATTAGGAAACAATTTCGAATAAATTACTGCCTATTAAGTATATATTTGTACTATGTATTTATGTATATGTATACTTATCTAGTTTTATAAATCTAATTTGATTTTATAATGCGGCAGTCTTCATGCCGCAAAGACTAATTCATGCTTATCCGTGATCACTGATCACTGGATAAGTCTTCCGCGTTCCGTTTTGGGGCAAAACAAGCTCTCAGCTCGCAAGGTTGGACGTACGATCAAAGAAAACAAAGGGATTTTATCGCTAGGCACATGTACATTGTACAAGTATATTGTTATTCGACCTTTAAAGAATGCCTGTTCAGTTTAAACGAAGCGGAGCGTAGATATGTTCAAAAGACCAATCACATTTTGTTGATAAATGAGATGACATGAAAAAAACTGGATAAGTGTGAGTGTTAATGCATAAATAAGCTGGTTAATACATAATTATGTAGGCACAGATTTCTATGTAGGCTAGACATATTAATAAACAATATATTGTCCGTACAAGACCAAGACCAAGAACTCCAAAATGGAAACCTGTAGCTACCGCAGAAGCCTTGAGATGAACAAAAACCCATACAATAGGGCATCCATCTACCACTTTTTATGCAAATCATCAACGTATCCAGTACCGGAATTGTACCTAGAAGTCGTGACTGCTTAATTCAATAGATGAGTACTTAGCATCTTTTTTATTCCAAGAATATTGTAGTCCTTATCGGTCCTCGTGAGTCGTAAGAGACATAATGGCCTTGCAGTGGTCTATGTTAACCGGACGAAATACGAAGACATCACGCATAAGAAAAGGAAAAGTATACTTACCTAATAAAGGAAATGACATTAGGGACAGAAGCTCGTGGAAAAAAATATGGAAGCTAGAAAAGTTTTTAATATGATTCCTCCAAAGTTCTCGAGTACCTACTAGGATGTTTAATTTTTTATTTGCGCGCCAGGCCGTCTAGGATAGCTTCTACGCGAGTTAACCAGAATCTACCTTTGGACATGTGCAATGTGCATTCTACCAACTCAATATTCCAAGCTCAAGGTTTGCCAAAGACCTAATACGTAGCATACTTAAATTAAAACAAGTAGATCGTCTAAGGAATTCTGCTATCGGTACGTTTCAAAATGCAAGTAGCTGGCGTTTGGCCTTGCTGCCGCTTTACTTAAATGGGACTTGCAAATGGGAAGGCAGGTGCCTTATGCCAGATGAGCTGTGGGCAAAATCTGCTTCTTTGTGGACACCCCAAAATTATCAGTAGGCGACAATGACGTGACGGTTTCAAATGAATAATATATAAGTTACTAAAATAAATGATGCCCGCGACTTATCCGGGGAATTTAGGTTTTTTTTAAATCCCGTGGGAACTCTTTCTTTTTCCGGAATTAAAAGTACTTAGCCTATGCCCGTCTCCGGGATGTAAGCTTACTCTGTACCAAATTTCATCAAAATCGGTTAAACTGTTGGGTCGTGAAAAGCTAGTGGACAGACAGACAGAATGATGTACACTTTCACATTTATAATATTAGTATGGATAGGTAGCCCAAAGAGGCTCAGAATAGGGAGTTGTGGTAGATAAATCATAGGGAGGCCTTTGCCCAGTAATGGGACAGTACCGCCTTGTTTACACTAGACCTTTATTAATCCTTCTTTCCAGGGCTGGCCGCTATGGGAACGCTTCGAGTCTACGGAACACGAAAGGCGGTTGCTGCTGTTAGCAAGACTACCGCATGTCAGAACTCTGAATGGCGGCGGCACCGTACCACCTGAAGAAAGGGACGCGGCCGAACGAGCCTTCATCAGATACTACATGGAGAAACCAGAGTCCGACCGACCTGACAGGTATTTACATTAATATTATTATGTTTAGGCCTACCGCCTATATTGCTAGTTTATATCGCCTACGTCACAGAGGCCACTTACCTAGAGACCTTACCTTAGCCTTACCATACCTTACCTTAGAGGCTTACCTAGAGCAAGTAGCAACTATTATATGTATTATGTTCGAATGAAGTGACTCATATAATAACGATCGAACTTCACTTCAAGAAGTTCGCTTGATCATCTAATATTCTGCGTCTATAGGCTAAAGTGGCTAAAACCTATATATACCCAAAAGATTGACGTAAAAATCCGCCGTTAGGAAATTTCATAGGATGATCTTCAATGGAAACCAGTAAAATTTTGGATATTGAACATGTGACAATCACTTTCTCCAGTGCAACGAGGCCTTTGTCCAGCAATGGAACATATTTAGCTTGTTTGCTTTACGTTTTTATAATTCATTTTATTATGCATGCAGGTGAAGACGCGAGCTTCTCGATCAATAAAATTTATGTGACCTATCAGGCTTTACGACTTGTTTATCGCCTTATGCGCATTAGCTGCCAACCTAGGCCACTCGTGTGCCTAGGCTGTAGGATGTCGCAATTTGTATGACGTAGCGTAGAGTATTGAACAAAGACTGTACAGTGAGCTTATGTCCAGCTAAAACCGGAAGTCTAAGCAAATGTTAGGTAAAACATAGGTGTCTACTCCGTTTGACCCAATTTCACAATGTAGACGCGGTGGTCGATTCATGCCACGGAAAAGCAAAGTAGCAACTCGAAAATGTGCACGGATGGGTCACAAAATATCCCTACTTTATATTGTGAACCTTCCAGCTGTGGGTATAGTCCGCGACAGGTTGAGATGGCAATCGAGGTATGAGGCGGGAAGACGCCAACCCACACCCGCACGTCAGCTGCGTTCGCCCGCACTGGGCGCGGGTGTGTGGGGCGTTCCCTCCTGAATTGCCATATCGACCCGTCGCGTACTATTATGTATGCCCAAAGTTCTGGACGTTCGTTGACTTGAACAAACCTAAATTGTTTGTGCAGATGGACCAGAACTTTATAGTAGACTAGTTTTTGCCTGCAATTCTAATTAATAGCCTATGTTACTTCTGGATAAAGTAACTTATTCTGATGGTGGAAAAATTAGGTATTAAAATTGTTTCAGTAGTTTCGGAGTGCAAACAAACAAACACATTCCTCTTTATAATATTAGTAGGAAGCTAGGTAGGTATATAAGTACTTGCCTATTTACATAAATTCCATTTTGAAGGAGTTCGTTCCTCTTAAGGATCCTCACGGTCAATAAAGACTTGGTTACTCAAGAGTCGATATAATGTTTAAGTATGCTTCTTCACTATCGAAGGTCTAAGGAATTTATAAGGAATAAATCGTAGGTAGTAGGCAGGTATAACGATGCCTACCTAACCTAGTGAATTAACCTCAATTTCTGACCAACGAAATGCTAATGAGACAATCCGCGTTGTGTGAAGACATTGAATTCGTAATATGTAGTTAACAGTTAACACACTTTTAATCCGCGCAAGGTATACACTCACGAGCAAGTAGGTAACAACGTTGTATAATAATTAATTACGTTAGTTTATTCATAATTTGATGACTAAGTAAATTATGAAGTAAATTAGTGTATTTCTTGGTGGTTATCTATACTAATATTATAAAGAGGTAATGTCGTTAAGTTTGTATGTAGGGGGTAATCTCTGGAACTACTGAACCGATTTTGAAAATTCTTTCACCAATAGAAAGCTACATTATTCCTGAGTGACATAGGCTATATTATATACACGCGGGCGAAGCCGCGGTGATCAGCTAGTAACTTATAAGTTAAAGATTATTTGCGAGAGATTTCCACACATTGATAACATTCTAAGTCAAAGTCAAATCAAAGTCAAATGATTTATTCAAAATAGGTAATAAATTACTCTTATTGATTGTCTGGTATAGTGTTAGATTTGTAAGATAATATAGTGGTGATAATTATAACGCAAACTTAAAACTAAAGCTACGAGGGTTCCAAACGCGCCCAGGTCTGAGAAGAGCCCACAACAAACTCAGCCGGGTATTCTTTTTATTATCACCACTTTACAAATTTATTGAAACTTATTAGAACTATCACAAAGTCGTTAAGCAACTCATTCCCAAGCTTGCTTATCATTTAAATAATCCTTTACATTGTAATAGGATTTTTCAATTAGTTTACGTTTTATGAAAACTTTGAACTTGTTGAGAGACATCTCCAATATGTCTTCTGGAAGCTTATTATAGAAACGTATGGAATTACGAGCAAATGAATTGCTAACTTTACTGAGCCTAGAGGCGGGAATTACAAGTTTATTTTTATTTCTAGTATTTATATTATGACAGTCACTTTTTTTTTTAAATTTATTTATGTTTTTATGTACGTACAGTAAATTTTCAAAAATATATTGATTATGCACTGTCATAATTTTAACTTCCCTAAATTTAGTTCTCAGCGACTCTCGTGGCCCCATACTGTATATGGCTCGAACAGCCCTTTTCTGCAGCACAAAAATAGAATTAATATCAGCAGCATTACCCCATAATAATATACCATATGACATAATGCTGTGAAAGTAACTAAAATATACTAGTCTCGCAGTTTCTATGTCTGTCAACTGGCGAATCTTTTTTACCGCATATGCGGCAGAACTAAGTCTGTTCGATAAGTTATTTATATGAGAGCCCCATTGAAGTTTTGCATCTAACGTTATTCCAAGAAAAATAGCGGTATCCACTAAATCTAATTCCTCATTATTAAGTTGCACAGTGGTTTTCACCTGCTTAACATTTGGTAAAGTGAATTTAATACACTTTGTCTTTTTCCCGTTGAGAAGCAGGTTATTAGCTTCGAACCACTGTACTAACTTGGTGAGAGAATTGTTTACTTCATCAAAAGTTGTTAAGTATCGATTGATTTTAAATAAAAGTGATGTATCATCAGCAAACAAGACTATCCCGTAATTGTCCTTAGCGAGGTAAGGAAGGTCATTGATGTAAATAAGGAACAGAAAAGGTCCTAAGATGGAACCTTGTGGCACCCCCATTTTTACAACGGATCCGGGAGATCGCTTTCCATTCACGTCTACCCTTTGTATTCTATCATTTAGGTAAGAACTCATCAATTCCAATGCTGCACCCCTAATTCCATAATGGTGCAATTTCGCGACCAATGTTTCATGATCAACGCAGTCGAAAGCCTTGGATAAATCACATAAAACGCCAAGCGCATCACGTGATTCCTCCCAGGCTTCAAATATATTTAGTATTAACTCAACACCAGCATCGGTTGTTGAGCGACCCCGTGTAAAACCAAACTGTTTGGTGTGAAATAAATCATTAATGTTGAAAAAATTAAGCAGTTGAGTTAAAATTATTTTTTCAAAGATTTTACTAAAAGTGGGTAGTACAGATATCGGTCTGAAGTTAGTGGGGTCACTAGTACTACCTGATTTAAATAATGGAATTATTTTACTATGTTTCATTAAGTCTGGAAACTCACCACAGTCAACACAATTATTGAATATTAATGCTAACTCGGGTGCAACAATATCAATTAATGATTTCACAACGTTAACGGAAATGCCCCACAGATCATTTGTTTTCTTATTATTAATTAATTTAAAAGCTTTGATAACGTCAGAGCAACTAACGTGACTGAATTCAAACATTTTATTACATTCAGGCACGTTATCCTCCAATAGTGAGAGAGCGGCGGCTGCTGAAGAGTTCAATGATTTTGTAGTAGAAACAGGAATATCTGTAAAGAAGGTCTCGAAAACGGTTGCAACCTCGGGGTCTGACGTAATCAACTTGTCATGATATTTTAGTTCAAAATTACAAGTTTTATGTGTCACTCTTCCTGTTTCTTCGTTAACTATTTTCCAGGTAGTTTTTACTACATTGGAGCTGTTTTTAATTTTTGCCTGGATATATTTTGACTTGGCTGCAATGCAATCTCTCTTAAACTTTTTGGAAAACAGTTGAACGTACTGCTTGAATTCGTCACCAGTATCATATTGTCGCTCCGCATACAATTCATATAGTTTTTGTCTACTTTTATGTAGTTCTACTGTTGCCCATTCACTAAAAACTTTTGCATCAGTAGTCAAGACCGATTTACTGGTGAATATTGAGTTAAATATAGTATTGAATATATTAAAAAATGTATTATACATTTCATCAGGACTAAACCCATTTATATATCACTTGTTACCAATGCTAATCAAAAAATGAGCTCTATGTAGGAAAGCCACTGAAAAATCGATAGGCGGTTCACCGTAAGCACATGAGTAGATTGTGCCGTAGGTAGGTAGGTACGTCTTAAAAACTACGCTCATTATTAATTACAGCCTGGTTAGTTCTTAGCTCAAGCCTGCCTCATTATCATCATCATCTTCATCAACCCATCGCCGACTCACAACTGAGCTAGGGTCTCCTCTCAGAATGAAAAGGATTTGGCCATAGTGTACCACGTTGACCAAGTACGGATTAGCAGACTTCACTTTTTTGAAATAGATAGGTACAGATATTTTTTCCGTTCCAACTTTCCCTGTACATATAGGTTCCATTTCCTATTTTACCTAATTCTATATGTTACCACGAAGGATTCGCTAATTAATAAGCCTGTATTTTTCATTATTCTAGGTACTGGGAGCTAGTAAGCGTTCATGGCAAGCTCGACCCTCTAGTGTCGATTGACCTAAGACCAGAAAAGCGAGTACAGATCACCTTCACATGTGGAGATACCAGCGAAGTCAGAACCGTCGATGTCTACAGGTACATTTTTCACAATACATTCCCTATTTTGACATAAAGACTTTTACAAGTTACGCCGATGTACTTGCGTAGTAATCTTATTTTTGAATGACGTGCAAATGTCTCAACACGTGCATCCGCTATTGGTATAGGCTACGCACCATGTTTTGTACGCGCGAATTAGAAGCAGATAGCACCAGTCTCTGTTGTTCTAGTGTTTAAAATCTTTACGTCGATCAATAAGGGATGATTTGTGCCAATACGTGGTGGGCACGAACGAGGCGCGGACTCAAACCATCACGAACATTTTATATGCGTTTACACCGTGCCGTGTCCGTGCCCGCCAGGTTTTGGCATAAATCATCCCTAAGGTCTCTATACTTTATTGGTGTACATTCGGTTAGGATGCGCTTTTCTGCCCAAATGAATTTTGCTGATGCGACTCATAAGTGGTACACCTAGTGCACAAGTGAATTCTTCTTTAGGCGCGTTGGGCGATTTTGAAATGGGTAAAACCGTCAAGGTTGCTTCACCAATATGTTAGTTAATAGTGCTCACTGCTCGGAGTGCCAATAGATGTTAAAACTAAACTAACGGTAATGGTTTAAGTTACAAGTTCTGAAATTTTAATTTTGATCGGTAGGTACTACAATAATATAATTAATTTGAAAATAAAAAACTGCTCTTCTTTCATAGTTTTAGTTTTTCACTTTTTACTTCTGTTGGTAGTTCCCTCTGCTCTGACTGCCAATTTTTTTGTTGATTGTTGTTGTTACAGGACCGTCTCCGATCTGAAATCGCGGCTGGAGCGACTGGCGGGATTCCCCGCTTCTAAAATGCGTTTGTTCTACGTTGATCAGGCACTTCGAGACGCGCCACAGGTATTCTCAGTAATTTTTATCCTAACCTAAATCCTACTTGATTAGTTTTCAACAAAAATTGGGCATATTTTTCAAATGTGCTCAAAAATTCAAATTTTTATGCTGAAATGTGGTCGAGTCGTTTGTTTGCATTGCATTTTAATAGGGGTTAAATCCTAATATTATGCTTTCAGGGTCCAGAGGAAATGAGATTCCCCACGAAACAGCTGTACTCGTACAACATCCGGTCTGGAGACGAAATCATCATAGAGTCAAAACTTAAGCACTCTATCTCCGCTAACTCGGGCGCATGAAAATATATCTTGAAAGTTTTTATCAACTACCGTCATTTACAGAATTGAAAATGAAAGTTTGAATTTCAAAATAAAGATATTAAAAAAAAGTAGATAATAAGCCACAAAGCAAAATAAGAAGAAGTAGAAAGTAGATAATTACTGTCCTTAATTCAAAGATAACTTTTTGATCAATGAAATACCAATTTAGCATGATAAACATTTTGTGCCAATAAAATAATTATTGAATGCATTTTTATTTGCAATTATATCAAAACACTCTAGTACCTACCTAGTATTTACAGAATAACAAGTAGGTACATAGTTTAGAACATTTAGGTATTTTATTAAAATACCACAATGCAACCAGATTCGGTATTTATAAAAAATATGAGACATTTGTTAGATATTTTTAACTTGTGAAAATCTTAACAAAAACCTAAAATCAATGCAAATATTTAGAATGCGGACAACTAGTTTTTGGTGGTAGTAGAATGACGGTAGTTCACTGGTCATATTAGCAATTGCAGGTTTTTATCTGTATGTATTAATTAACGTTATGGAAAATATTGTTTAATGCGTTGAGAAAGGGCTCGCCATATTTGCTTTATGTGTCAACTGTACTTTTTTTTTGCTTTTTTTTCTTCATTGTATTTTTAATTTTATAAACGTGTATTATCTTTTGGCACTTGAATGACATTGACAGGGGGGCGCTGTTAGCGAACAAAGGCTTAGACTATTCAAACAAGAACAAAAGGGACACTTGAGGGCAACGTTAGTTCCGATTTTGCGCCAACAGAGCCTTGTTGCACGCACTGTACCTACTTTTGATATGACAGTTGACACATAGAGCAAATAGGGCAAGTCCTTTCTCAAAATTTACGCACTCTAGGTACCTACCTATATTGTATTGATCTTTATTGTCGTAATATTACGATTATTACTTTTATTTCAAGGGAGTGTTTAAGTTTTAGATCCCTCCACTGTGTTTATAACGAAGTAAATGAATGATCGTCACAAAACATTAGTTTTAAGTTATGAATATATTCTAGGCTGAAAGCTTTTTATGAGTATTGCTGCACATTTTTTCAGTGCAATTAAGAAAAATCACCATATCAATATTTTTTTTAAATGTAAGCATCTGTGATAGTACATTTTAGATAAACGAATGACTAATAAAGCCGAGATTGGATAATAAACAGTAAAGGGTGTATGTGATTATTTTCATGTATTGATTGTACTAACACTTTTATAAGTTACGCCGATGTATCTGCGCCGAAATCTTATTTTTCACTCGTCCATTCGCTATTGGTTGTTACCTACGCGCCATGCTTTGTATAATATATATATTATATATATTATACGCGCGAATTATGAGCGAGATGTCAGGAGTCTGTTGTTTTTGTGATTAAAATCGTCAAGCATTTGAATTCATTACATTCGGTTTTAGCTCAGACTAAGAATCAAGGAGACTTGGCATCAAAATAATATCTTGTTAGAGCAAGCTAGGTGTATAGAAAAGCTCTGAAGAGTGAGAAAGACAAAAACACATATTTTTTTCCGTGTCATAGTTTAGCTTTTTTTTGTTCCTCTGTGTCCTTTTGTGACTATCACTAATTTTTTTAGAATATTACGAGTTTTTATTTAGTTTTCTGTTTTGAATTTAGCATTGAAGGTGTGTAGAAGCCATTTATGGTGCATTGCTGTGTGATCAGCTGTAAAAGTTGTAGCAAACGCAAATTATGAAACCTTTCATACGTAAGTATAATTTCTTTTGTTGTTTTGTCCCTTTCCGGTATACGCGTCTGACAAGTCTCCTTCAGTTAGGTTGCGCTTTTTTGCGCAAACGAATTTTGCCGATGCGACTTATAAAAGTGACAAAGTACCTACCTACCTACTGTATTTTACTATGAAAATGTCATTGTCCACTAAATATGTTTTAATCATGCCTATTATTAACAAATCTAAAAGTGATACGTCTAACTGCCATTTTGCAAAATTTTGTAATAATATAACTAAAATTAAGGAATTCACAAGTAATTGTGTGGAAAAGTGAATGTACTTATTTTATAGAGGGGCACGGTTTCTTTATTTTTAAATTTATTAATTATTATTATTTATTTAGGTACCTACTGTTAAAAAGATGTTCTACTTCTCTGCCAAAAACAAAATGCAGTAGTTTAGATGACAGTCACAGGCAACGTGTACTGAAAAATGACGAAACATAATACTTAATTAATAATTTGTCTTTATCTTGATAGAAGGAAAATGAAATAAATGCCTACTTACATGAATTGGATCCCTTTTTTTCTTTTCCTGCCCTCTGCTACTACTACTAATAATATAATACTAGATGATGCCCAAGACTTCGTCCGCGTGGATTAAGTTTTTAAAAGTCCCGTGGGAATTCCCACGGATTGCTTTACCGGGATAAAAAGTAGCCTGTGTTGATTTCCGGGACGCAATCTACCTTTATACCTCATTTTCATATTCGGTTAATGGATGGGCCTTCAAGAATCTCGTGGGAACTCTTTGATTTTTCTAGATAAAAAGTAGCTTCCCCGGGATGTAATCTAACTCTGTACCTTTCAACAAAATCGATTAAACTATTGGCCTGTGAAAAGCTAGCAGACAGACAGACACACTTTCGCATTTATAATATTAAGTATGGATTATTAAAACATTAAATTTTTATAAAGACTTATTTGGGCAATATTAATGACTAATATCTTAGTCTTCGTTTCGTTAGTTCTGGGTTCAGATTCTGGGATTATGTTTGTCTACACGTAAAGCTCTGAGAGAGATTTATGTTACACATAAATTCATAAATTAGGTCAGATCTTAAAAAGAATTGGCCATCTGGTTTAGCTTGTTTTGTTACTATTCTTGCTTGCAAACGATTACCACCAAACCCAGTTGAGCACGGGCATCCAGTTTTAAGCAAACATTTAATATTTTCAACAGTTTAGTGCAATTGACATACATCTTATCACACCAAACAGCATGTATGTCTGAATGAACTCCAAATTATAGTACCTACCTACACGACAAGCCGAGATGGCAATCGAGGAGGGAACGCCCCGCACTAACATGCATGCGAGCGCGGGTGTGCAGGGCGTCTCCCCGCCTCATACCCCAATTTTATTGCCATCTCAACCTGTCGCGGACTATACATTGAGATAGGTATAGTATTGTATAATATGCATGTATTTTATTTTATTTATTGAGTTCGACCCTAAGTCTTCAATTCTTTTTTGTTTTTGTTACAGGACCGTCTCCGATCTGAAATCGCGGCTGGAGCGACTGGCGGGATTCCCCGCTTCTAAAATGCGTTTGTTTTACGTCGATCAAGATCTCCGAGACTCACAGGTATTCTAAAGATTGTTTATCCTAACCTGAATAAATCTTACTAGATTATTTTATATCTATCCCAGTCATTAGTTTTCAGCAAAAATAAGGCATTATTTTTTCAATAAAGTACTGAAAAATTCAATTTCAAATTTTTATGCTGAAATGTGCTTGTGTCGTTTATAGTCCACGACAGGTCGTGATGGCAATCGGGGTATGAGGCGGGGGACTCCCTCCCCGCTTGCCATCTCGACCTGTCGCGTACAATAGGTACCTACATTACATTTTTATAGTGGACTAAATCCTAATAAGTATGCTTTCAGGGTCCAGAGGAAATGAAATTCCCCACGAAACAGCTGTACTCGTACAACATCCGGTCTGGAGATGAAATCATCATAGAGTCAAAACTTAAGCACTCTATCTCCGCTAACTCGGGCGCATGAAAATATATCTTGAAAGTTTTTACCAACTACCGTCATTTACCGAATTAAAAGTGAAAGTTTGAACTTTGAATAAAGTAGATTGTGGACCTATTGTTAAATCAACGATATTAGATAACTTTTTGATCAATGCAATAGCAATTTAGTTTGATATTAATTTTGTGCCAATGAAATAATTGAATTTTCTGTACTTAAATATCAAAACACATTTTAGTAGGTTTCTATCTAGTATTTACTTACAGTATATCAAGTATCTACCTACTTAGAACATTTATTTTACTAAGATACCACAAAGGTAACCAGATTGGATATTTATGAAAATGAGACCCTATTATGTACATATTACATATTATGTAGTATATTGTCTAGCTTTTTGTTAGCATATTTTTAACTTGTGCAAATCTAAACCAAAAACCTAAAATCAATGCAAATGTTTAGAATGCGGCCAACTAGTTTTTAGTGGTAAGAGAATGACGGTAGGTAGTTCACTGGTCATAAAGATTAACAAGTGTAGATTTTTATCTATATGATATGTATTAACGTTATAGAAAGTATTGTACCTACTAACTTTATTTTCGTAATCTTACGATTATTTTTATATCACGGGAGTGTTTAAGTTTTAGATCCAATGATTAGATATAATGGATTGTAATGAAGTAAACAAAAGGTCGTCACAATTTCACAAAACATTTAGTTTTAAGTTACGAATATATTCTAAGCTGAAAGCTTTTTATGATTATTGCTGCACATTTTTGCCGTGCAATTTTAAAAATTTCTCTACCTTTTTTATTTTATGCAATAAGCATCTGTGATAGTACATTTTAGATAAACGAATTACTAAGAAAGCCGAGATTGAATTCACAGTAATAGTGTAATATGTGATTATTTTCATGTTTTTAAATGTATTGAGTGTTATACCACGGTTATAAGTTACGCCGATGTACGTGTGCAGAAATCTTATTTTTGAATGGCGTGAAATATCTCACCCAATCATAGCGCGCGTCCATCAGCTATTGGTTGTTGCCTACGCGCCGTTTTGTATGCGCGGATTACGAGCGAGACAGCACGAGTCTCTGTTGTTCATGCCTTTAAAATCTTAACTTCTCAAGCAATAAGGTCTGTATTTCATTGGCGTACACATTCGGTTTTAGTTGGCGTTAGGTTTCTGCTCAAACAAATTTTACCGATGCGATTTATTAAAGTGGTACAATTTACTATGAAAAGTCATTAACTACAAAATGTAATCATGCTTATTATTATTAACAAACATAAAAGTGATACTAACTGCCATTTTGCAAAATTTTGTAATATCTAATTAATAACTAGAATTAAGAAATTCACAAGTAATTATTGTGCAGGGAAAACTGAATTTATTTTTACTGAGGGACACAGTTTCTTTATTTTTGTATGTCTTAAAGGTACTGTTAAAAAGTTGTTCTACAAGTCCCTGCCAAAAACAAAATGTTTTATACTGTTTAGATGACAGATGCAGGCAGCATATAATGACTAATAATTACGAAACATAATAATTAATAATTTGTCTTTATCTTGATAGAAGGAAAATAAAATAAATACATGAAATGAATACCTCTTTGTTTTCTTTTCTTTCCCTTTCCTTTTATTAAAACAATAGTATTTTACTTGGGAATTTTAGATCAATATTAGTAATTATTACTTATCAATAATTAATATTTTTAATCATTTATGTACAACTTTTTCCCATAAACAGTCAACATAGCATTTTGTACTTCTTCAATGACACAATTTTCAACCTCGATCCAATTAATATTTTTCATTTCTCTAATTCTTCGTTTTATAAAATTAATCAAAATATATACTTTATCAATATTCTTGCTAGTGACCATTCCTTTTAGATATGCTACAATTAGATCAACATCACAAGGTTTAGGTGTCTGGCCACTGTCGAACCATGCCCTCAGCAGTTCCCTTACTTTTTCCCATGGCAGACTCAATAGACCTTGGGGTTTTTCTTCTACATTTTTAGGAGTACCTTTTGGCAAATGCTCATTAGCAGGCTCTTTTTTAACACAAACTTCGTTTGAGGTACTTTCACCTTGAAGAAACTTGCTCATTAGATTTCGAGTTGTGAATATTTGAAGCTTCACAGACTTACTTGGTCTACCCCTTCTCTTCCCTGCTATAGGTTTTATAGCTCCTAAAATAGGAGATTTCTTCTCAGGTGAAATGACTTTGTGTTTCTTTGGTGTTATTGGATTTTTCACATTTATTTTTTCATCTTTTCCTAGAATATTTTGATCACGATTTTTAATCAATTCAGTGTTGCTTTGTTGTTTTTCAGATTTAATAAAATTTTTGCTTTTGAAGAATTTACTAATGGGCCCCCGTGTGACTTGTTTACTGTTTATGGATTCCAATTTTGTTATTTGAATTCCAATACCCCTCATTTCCTTTGGGTCTATATTTTGTTTCTTGCAGATAGAAATTACTTCGTTGGTTATTATTTTCACATCGTCAGTTGCATTCTGCAGTGTTGTGGATTTGTTAATGGTATCACAAAAGCCATGGCCCATAAATTTGGCAGTTTCTACAGGGGCATCTTTAGCTCTCACCATAAGTTTCAGGGTTATACACTTTCCTATTACTTTAAATTGCTGCATCCTAGAATGTACCTCTGCTGAAAGTTGTCTTAAAAATTCTTCACATTGCTCATTATTCTCAAAGCGGATTCCATAATTGACTTCAGCTGACACTGATTTCCTAACTGTATAGAATGTTAGGGGGTGCGCATCACGCCCACGACACTGGTCGTATAATTGCTCTCCAATTTTGACGCCTAAATGATTTTGAAGAGAAGCCAGTGATAGACTCTGAAGTGATCCACACGTCACATGACCAAGAGTTTCCAGTTTCTGGGATATCTGCCTGCCTACTCCAGGTAAATCTCTCAGATTTATGCTAAACATAAATTCATCAACTAGGTCAGATGTTAGAAAGAATTGGCCATCTGGTTTAGCTTGTTTTGTTGCCAATCTTGCTTGCAAACGATTACCGCCAAACCCAGTTGAGCAAGGACATCCAGTTTTACCCTTAATTTCTTCCCTTAAGGCTAAAGCCAAATCATGAACACTAACATTTAATGTTTTCAACAGTTCAGTGCAATCAACATACATTTCATCACACGAAACAGCCTCTATGTCCAAAGTGTATTGAGATATAGTATTGTAAAATGTGTATGCCACTTCCTTGTAGCCTTCAAAGTCATATGGAATTATTTGCAAGTTTGGACAAAGCTTTAAAGCTGCCCCCATGAACATCCCATTTTTAACTCCTCTTGCTCTGGCCTCATATGAGCATGAAGCTATTTCACTCATAGATCCAAATATATCATCCTCATTGGTGATATTGTCTATCCTTGTCTCGATTTCAATATCTTCAGCTATTCCTGTAGTTTTACATAGTTTTTTGACCCGTTTCTGTTTATATAAATTAAATTCGGTTGCTCTATCTACACCTGGTCTTTTTGGCCGAGGGTGTCCGCCCTTAGAATGTGTAACAGCAATAGGCTTCCCTCTAAGTTCAGGTCTGTTACGTAACCCCACAGATACAAAGAAACAATCCATATCAATATGCATAATTGTTTTAGATTGCTGAAATACAAATGCAATATTGTCAGTGCTGTTCAATGAAATTATTCTTGATTTCAAATCATTGCGGGCAGGAAATTCAAAATTACTGTTTTCTCTAAGATCATTAATATACTGTTTGAAAGTAGCACCAAGTTGAGAAAGATGATGCAATCTTGAGTTATTGTAAAATTCTGATATAAAATTAGGATCAGCTGCTGTTTTAGTAACAGAGTCGCTTTTCTTGAAATCTCTCACACTAAGCGTACTTGATGGAACTTGTTGTGCAATTATTAAACTCTTATGAAATACTTCAGGACTGCTGTCCTTTATCTTAATATCTTGCTTTCTTTCATAGTCTTTGCTGGAATCTGCTATATTATCTTTTTCATTTATTTTTTCTAAAACTGAATCTTTCCTTTTCTTCTGGTTAAAAATCAGCCTTGGTTGTGTTTTAGAGTTCCTATAAAGTAAGTAGTCCTTAAATTCCAACAAACAGTTGGCTGATATGCTGTCTGTTATCCATTCTGGTTTAACTACTCTAGACAGAGACATGTTTTTAACTTTTGTGTCAGGTAAGTTAGAAGCTATAACAAAGTCGTCACTCCTTTGGTATGTATGATAAATACCACCATGCTTTGCCATTAACTCTTTTAATTCGTCCGCTGGTGGTACGGTGAAGCCATTAACGAAAATACTTACTCCATTAAAAATATTTGTTAGCTTTTCGGCATTTCCAATCCCAGAAGAGAACTGTTCTTCCAGTTTAGCAATTTTAGCCTGCATGTATCCACCCCAGGCCTCAAAGCCATTGTCGGGAAATTTTTCATCTCTATTAGGCATTATTACAACTTAGGTAGGAACTTATTGTCGGTTTTACTTAAAATCCGCATAAATCAATATTAATGCACAACAAAACTCCCTAATACTTTTATACAAAATTATTTTAAATAAAACAAAAGTTAGGTCTATACACATACACCCAAAACAATATAAAACAAACACCATTTTTTATCTTTTGCCGCTAAAATTAGAACGTACAGACTACAGGTACAGTGCAACAAGGCTCTATTGGCACTTGAATGACATTGACAGGGGGATGCTATTGGAGAACCATCGACACAGGAGGTAATAATCCTTATCACTACCAAGTAGTAGGTAGGTAGTACATAAAAATTATTTGTGGAGAACAAAGCCTTTAAGCATTAAATACCTACTCAGGAACTAAGGCATATTCATGTAATACACCGACCTTATATTCTACAGGGTGATTGTCTAAAACCTGCATCAATCATTATTACAATCTCAATTGTTCTGTTTGGCTGAATTTGTGCGATTCTTATTGCAACAATGCATTGTGGCCAATAGTGAGCGAGCATTAACCAAAAGAACAAAGGGGACACTTGACGGCAATGTTAGTTCTGATTTTCGCCACGCGCCAATAGCCTTGTCTATTCCTGTCTCAGATTAAGAATCAAGGTAGATTTGGCATTAAAATAATAATATCTTGTTTGAGCAAGCTAGGTGTATAGAAAAGCTCTGAAGAGTGTTAGCGACATAAACACAGGTTTTGTCTTTGTCATAGTTTAGCTTTTTTTGTTGGGCACGTTGTAGTTTGTGCCCAACAAACCTCTGTGATAGTAATTTATTGCGAATATTACGAGTTTTTATTTAGTTTTCTGTTTTAAATTTAGTATTGAAGGTGTGTAGAAGCCATTTATGTTGCATTGCTGTGTAAAAGTGGTAGGTAGCGAACGCAAATTATGAAGCATAACCTTTCATACGTAAGTACCTATTCTTTCTCTTGTTATTTTATCCCTTTCGGGTATACCTACGCGTCTGACTAGTCTCCTTATTCTTAGTCTGAGGCCTCTACCTACTTCCTGTTGCGAAGACGGAGTAAAAATCTAGACACAGGAACGTTTGCTTTCTCATTCACACTAAAAAGAGAGCACAGATAAAGTTACTAATGTGATAAACAGAGATGCAACTAACCTATTTTTTGTCCCTTATCGTGTAACCGATTTTTACTTGTTTTCACATAAAAAACGTTTAATACAAATGTTGCTACTACAAAACTGTCGGTTACTACAAATATTGACTACTAAACAATGGTAAGTGTCGTGTTATTCATCGTTACGTCGGGCTATCGTTGTCTCAGTCGCGGTTACACAGTACTTTAGTCTAGCTTTTTTATTCAGTCTACGTTCTGTTGGCTGTCAAGTGTCAGTGTCAACTGTCACTGATCGCCGTCAAAATGTGTTCAAGAGTCAAGCCTTCGCAGTGCTTCGCATTGTTCGCAAATTAAGATTTGAATTTTAACGGACGTAAAAGTTAAAAAAGAATCTGGAACTTGTTACTTTATGTAAATGAATAAAAACTGTTTATTATTTGTGTCAGGATGTCTACAATCGAAGAAAGTGTTATAATAGCACCATGGGTTGGCCCTACTTGCTGCAAAAAGAGTCTATCAGTTGTTGTGCTTTCTTCGAACACTGTTGTTATTCAAAATATTTCTGAAGCCCTTTTGGATGTTCACGCAATGGGTGACTTTAGGTGGAAACTAGTTGTCTTACGTTCATTATCCTTGGAAGATGTTGTAAAACAGTCCGACTTAACAGGTAAACTTTCTATAGATTTCGTTATAATCGCAGTGGATACAAGTAGAATGTTTTGCATTGATTGGGCGAGTAGGATGCTAGAGCAAGTCCACCCTGACCTGAGGATACGACGTGTGGTGCTCGTGAATGCAACTAATTCTCCAGTACATGCAATGACAGTGAATTCAAGTGAAGTAATGACATTTTGTTCCGAGAACAGACTTGAGATGTTGACCGCAGATGTCTCTAAGCAGGAGGATGCCAATTTTCTGGCACAAAGATTGCTCAAATATATTGAAGTATCAGTTGGTATGAATACTGGAATACCCAATATAAATATTTGATTTGTTGAAGAATGTTTGGTAAATAACTACCTACTGAATGTGCATGGATCAATATGGCCATAATTCTGTAACCTACTGTTCCTACTACTTTACTATAATGTGGTTAACTTATAGAGAGGTAGAGGGCATATGAACTAAAAAAGTATGTTCTATGCCTTTTTCTATAGGTACCTTTAGTGTATCACCATTCATCATCATTATCAACCAATATTTGTCCACTGCTGGACATGCATCTCTTTTAGGGACTTCCACACGCCAGTCTTGAGTCACCTGAATCAAATGGCTCTCTGCGACAGGAATTCTGAACAAGCAAACATCACTAAGCTTCCCGAATACTGCTCAGCCAAGTTGGATTTGGCAGCTAACTTTTACCAAAATTGGGTCTAACTAGCTGGATTATTCAATAACAATTTAACAACTTCCTTGGGGGGTTTTGTCAATGTATGTATGACCAACTATAGTATGTGACAGGTTGAGATGGCAATAGGGGTATGAGGCAGGGGGACATCGCACACACCTGCACATCACCAGTGCTCGCCTGCACTGGGTTAGCACAGGAGCTGTACGGGTGTGTGGGGTAGGCGTGCAGGTTGAGATCATCTCTACCCTTTGCAAACTATAACAGCTTTGCTCGGGTAATATTTCAGAGCAAAAGCAAACAAACAAATCTTTCCTCTTTATAATATTGGCAAAGACAATTTTTGTTATGTATGTTAGTCATAAGATGCATTGCTTGATAAAAAACTAAACTGTGGACATTTCCAAATCATTTATTATACTCAATTGTACTACAAAATAATAGGAAGTTTTCTACAGTTACAATAATTATATTATATTACATAAATAATAAAACTGTTACAACAGTCCTAGCACAGATGTTCAATCCTTACATTAAATCACCCACAAAAAGCAACATTTGCCATATTTATAAGGTAAACAAAAAAATTGTCAAGTTATATTTTAGATATAAAATTACCTTATTTTCTAAATGAAATACTGTTCATTCATTATAATTTGTGTAACCGTATCATAAGCATAAATCTAAGAAATATGTAATAATGATCAACATTTTAAATGTCTCGCATAAAAAAATCTAACAGTATTTAAATGAAAAAAAAAAACTACACATACATTAAGTTTTAACTGATACACTGGTATATTTATTCACCTAAATATTATTAAAAATAACTACTTAATTATAATATTTGCTGATTTTAATATTAAAGTCACAGAAGTGACTCGTAAAAATAAACGTATACAAAATTTAAGATTAAACTGCATGCTAGAATTGAAGGGAAATTGACCTGTAGCATAGTCCACGACATGTTGAGATGGCAAGTGGGGTATGAGGAGGGGGGACGCCCCGTACACCCGCAAGTCACCCGCGCTCGCTCGCACCGAGTTAGCGCGGGTGCGGGTGTGCGGGGTGTTACCACCCCGATTGCCATCACGACCTGTCGCGCACTATAGGTAGGTAGTGAATGGGAGTTGAATCTTTTTGGCTTTGGTCTGTTACATACATACAACTTACAAACGCCGCGTCCGGCGTCTAACAGACCAGCCTAAGATTTTATCCTGCCCCATAACTACTGAAAGTAAACAAAAATATTTTTAATTAATTTATACTTCTTAATGACCAATTTCCATTCTATTCTCTACAGAAATAATATAGACAATATCACAACTTAAACACCTTTCGCTCAGGCTAATAAATAAAGTACTCATTGGTTGGATGTTTTTAAGACTAGTGACATGTCATTAAAGTTCTGTATTCTCCACCAAATTCTAGTCGAATGACACTAAATTATGCTCTTGTCAATGTCATACACAGTACATAACTTACTATGTTGTTGAGTACATATTTCTAGCAGAGTTCTCCAGTGTCTCTGAACATTCTAAAGCTGAACTGAGTAGTTTTTATCACTAATCTTAAAAATCAACAAAAAAGTAAAAAAGATTGCAATAATGTAAATAAACAACAATCATGAAAAAATTCCACTACAATATTATTTACTCAAATTATATTATAAAAAAATAATGTTCATGTATATAATAATTTTGGAATGACCCTATACTATTACAATTTTTGACACAAGAATTTACCATTACGATTTTTAATAAATGATTAAACTTATTTCAAACTATGGGATATAAATTATATTATTATAGTCCAGTCAATATTGGCATTCCCAACATTCGTACCAATTTTTTGAGTAAAAATATAAAATAAGCTTAAGATTAATTATCAAGAGAAAGTTATAATCCATCTTTTGAACACAAGTTTGTTATTTTTATTGTTTTAGTAGAAAAAAATATCTGACATTCCACTAATAACGTAAGCTGGGCACTTTAGCTATAAATTGATATTTGTTATAAAATTGTTTCTATATCGAGTAATTCTTGATAGGCCTGAGAATTATTTTAGTGAAGTGTCAGGTATTTCAAATAAATCAATAAATTAATAATTATTATAAATATTCCAATCCAATATACAATCATCATTTAATCGAGTAATTCTTGATAGGCCTGAGAATTATTTTAGTGAAGTGTCAGGTATTTCATATAAATCAAAAATCAATAAATTAATAATTGTAAATATTCCAATCCAATATACAATCATCATTTAAAGTAAGGAATGATTAATATAAAACAAAAAGAGAGCAAATAAAAGTAAGTGTTTGCCACTCAATATTTTAAATATAATTGGCAATTTCTAAGTACTCAAAAAAATTATCATGTGATTCACTGTAATATTGTATTTGTGTTCGTATATGTTTTTTATATATAAAATAAATTATGTAATACAATGTACAAGCTAAATAGATACCACTTACAGATTGCTTACTGAATCCTTAGATCGAAGACCTGAAAGAGACCTTTAAACTGAATTATTACATACATAAGTATATTTCTAGTGCCTCAAAAGATAGAAAGTATTTCAGGAATTCCAAAATTAATTTGTAAATGCAATTAAAGGTATAATGTTCATATTCTGTATTTTTTCTACAACGTTAAGGCCCTGTTTCACTAAGCCCTAATAATTTTTTCACTAAAGATTATCAAAAAATTCATATTATTTTATACTTATGACATGATGTTTGAAGTTAGTTAAATGACTTGTATGTATCCTGATATTTTAATGAAATATAATATTATGGTAGGTATCTAATGGTTTTGTTTGGTTGGTTGACTTTAATTAGGACTATGTGATAGAGGTTATGCGGTCAACACAGGTTATATAGCTACTGACATACAATATAGCTTACATTAATTTCCTGTACTGAGAGATATATTTAAAATCGTCAAGCTGACTTTTTAAAGCCTCCCATAGACATATTACAATTATTAAAGTTTTTTAGTTTGATGAATAATGTCAATGAGGTGCTTTAAACATTAGTTTTATGCAAATAACACAAACTCAAAATTTAAAAATACAGCTTTACATACAGTAATTTTGAATGAACAAAACATGTCTTTTATACAATACATAATAATATTTACATCAACTATTTGTATCTGATTTTTTTTACTGCGGGAACCTAGAATGTTATCCACATAAAACTGCCTAATATTCATCTAAATTACTAGGTATGTATTTATTCCCACTAAATATAGTTCTGAAGTAGTGCTAGATATTGTGCACAATTTCCGATTTATGTAATTAAAACTCCAGTTTCCTAGGATAGTGTTAGGTAGTTTTTGATACCGCTAGGCTAACGTAGCCTATCTGATAACTAAAGCAAAGCGGAGCAGAGACCAAAGCAGCGGGTTATGATAGATGATAGATGTAATAATTTTTTTATGTCATCTCTAAAGGTTGATTCCGAACCACGCTGGCGCTGCACGCAGCAGCGATGCGTAGCTTGGAATGTAATGTCATATAAGCTTATAGAGTTTGTATGGGGACCTGTAGTGCCGCGACAGGGCTGTGACAGCTGGTGACAGCACTGTTGCGGCAGCGCTGCTGCGTGCAGCGTAGTTCGGAATCATACCTTGACTCACCATATCCTCGCTCCTCTAAGTTCTAATGGACAGGCATTCTTAACAGTGACAAAAACGCTGTCTATGAAACCACGCGATTTTGTTTAAACAGTAATAGACGTTTAAGTGACGTCGTTCAATGCTGTAGCAGCCACTATCTTAGAAGACTAGAGTGTTAAGCTAGAGAGGAAACACACAGGACCTATCCTGCAACGTGACGCGTATTGAGTCAAATCAAATAGTATATTCCATGAGCAGAACAAAACCTACTTGGTCACGTCAGATGTTTGCTGGATCCCATATTTGTAGTTTGTATGTTTCCACCCTTAATCTTTGAGCACATTTAAATTACTCAAGAAATATTAAAATTTGAAGCTTGTGCCAGTAAAGTTGAGTTGTACCTCAGGCCGCATGTATGGAAAGAGATTCTATGATATGTGACTGCAACCACCATTCTTTTTTTTTTAACTGACTACCAGAATCAAGAGTTGAAGAAGCAGTGATATAAATGTTACAGTAGTTGTCATACTAACAACATGTTCCATCTAACATCGGTGCCGCAATGCTGTCTATTGTAATCTGCTTTAGACGCAGTCCGTTTGTAAAATACCGGCCAAGTGCGAGTCAGACTCGCGCACCGTGAGTTCCGTACTACAGAAGAAGTAAAATGGTAAGAATCACTTTTGTTAACCAACTGCAAAACTAACTTTGTTTGTAGAGCTTTATTCCATAAACGTCTACAAACAAAGTAAAAAATATACCATCAGCTCGAAACTTCAGTCTAGTGCTGATGTCACTATTATGGCGGCCACGCGCATTAGCAATTTACGGGACTTATAACTATGAATCTATCTATCGCTGAACATTTATATCGCTGTGAAGAAAAAAAATGAAAATGAGATTCGTGATATGTGGTGGTGATGCAAGCCTGTTGGCAACAATTAAATATCAATGCGACATTTAAAATCGTTCTTAAATCGATTAATAAATATATCCTAGAGTTGTAGAGTAGACCAGTCCCGCCGACTCGACTTCCACTGCCACTCCAGTGTCCGAGTGTCCAAGCCTACCTCGCTCGAAACGTAGCACCGTATAACTTTCACTGTACACATTTGTTTATCAATAATCTTACACTCGGAATCTGTAAGAGAATTTTATTACTATGTTACAAAGTAATTTGATAAATGAAAATAAAAATGTAACGACGATTAAATATAAAATTACTAGCTGATGTCCGCGTGGATTTACATTTTTCAAAATCCCGCGGGAACTCTTGCATTTTCCGGGATTAAAAGTGGCCTATGTGTTAATCCAGGATGTAATCTATCTCCATTCCAAATTTCATCCAAATCCGTTCAGCCGTTTTTGCGTGATTGAGTAACAAACATCCACACTTTCACATTTATAATATTACATACTAGCTTATGCTCGCGACTTCGTCCGCGTAGACTACACAAATTTCAAACCACTATTTCACCCCCTTAGGGGTTGAATTTTCAAAAGTCCTTTCTTAGCGGATGCCTACGTCATAATAGCTATCTGCTTGCCAAATTTCAGCCCGATCCGTCCAGTGGTTTGAGTTGTGCGTTGATAGATCAGTCAGTCAGTCAGTCAGTCAGTCACCTTTTCCTTTTATATATTTAAGATATTAGGATTTGGTAATGAGAAAATTTTAGGCCATTATATACCTTGCTGGTCAAAGATTGACAGAATTCACACGCTTTTGAGAACAATCTGGAATCCCAGTCATACAGGTGTCCTCACGATGTTTCCCCTGCACCGTTGAAGCAAGCGATATTCTAGGCTATCTTATCAACCCATCGCCGGCTCACTACAGAGCACGGGTCTCCTCTCAGAATGAGAAGGGTTTTGGCCATAGTCTACCACGCTGGCCATGTGCGGATTGGTAGACTTCACACACCTTTGAGAACATTATGGAGAACTCAGGCATGCAGGTTTCCTCACGATGTTTTCCTTCACCGTTAAAGCAAGTGATATTAATTTACTTAAAACGCACACAACTCTGAAAAGTTAGAGGTGCGTGCCCGGGATCGAACCCCCGACCTCCGATTAGAAGGCGGACGTCCTAACCGCTTGGCTATGACAGCTAAAAATAGCGAGGAAATTCATTTCGGCGTAGAGTAGTACACATCACTCACACCAGTACTCACCGCGGCTCCTAGTCCGAGTCGAGGTCGACGACGTCCCCGGAGTGCTGGGGCGCGCGGGGTCGCGGCGCGGTGGTCCCCGGGGGCCGGCCGCGGGGTCTGCCGCGCTCGCCGAGCATCATCTCGCGCGCGCGCTGCTGCTGCAACGCCATCGCCACGGGGTCTCGGCTGCCCAGCCCGCCTGCGTAGTACTTGGCACCCATCTTTGGTTATAAATATGTTAGTTTGCGATCCTACGCGAGTACGGCTAAGCGAGGGGAGGGCTTAGTTTAAACGTTATATACTAGATTTTTCGATTATTTTAGCGTTTAAACTACCGTGAGTGATTTCCATTATAAATACTATCTGTCCCGGCTTACTCACGTGTGTAGTCGACGTTAGCCCGACTAGTTTCGAACCCATCCGGGGTCCTTTTTCAAGGGAGTCCGTCCGCGCACCGTCAAAACCGCGTCGCGTGCGCGGACGGACTCCCTTGAAAAAGGACCCCGGATGGGTTCGAAACTAGTCGGGCTAACGTCGACTACACACGTGAGTAAGCCGGGACAGATAGTATTTATAATAGATTTTTCGATTTCAATGATCAACACATCGGCATGCTAACGTTTAAAAAGTTAATTACGAGCAAGGGATTCAAGAGACTGATAAGCTATAGCAGAATAGTTGAATACAAACATTGACGTAAAATAAAACATTTTGATTTTGGGAATGTTTAGGCAGTACAAGCCGGATTATTTATTTTACGTCAACGATTATAAAGATGAAGACTAGTGAAAGTTTAAAATCCCCATGCGACCGTGAAGACGGTAGCTTGCTTGTAGGCAAGTTCATAAGGTTTCTTGCCTTCAAGACGAGCTGAAAGTGTGGTCGCAAGCTACCAAATTGGATATTTCCAAGATGACAGCTTGCGCTTGGGCCATTGTGATGGCCACTGAATCGGAACGGAGGTGTGTTCAGCATCTGATTGGTCGGCTACACATCTCTGTTCGCTCTACCAGTTGACAGACACCCTTATAGAAATCTCACAACCCGATCTTCCCCGGGAGAGTGTGTTCAGGGGGGAGGGTGAGAGTATGGAGGTGCGCTCACGTTCTGCTGCTGCTGGTGCTGCATGAGGCGCTGCAGGTTCATCTGGTGCTGCTGCTGCTGCTGGCGCTGCCACGGCGGCTCGTACTGCAGCCCGCTGCTGCCGCCCAGCGCCATGTTGCCGCCCGCGCCGCCCGCTGCACAACAATCATCATATTAAGGACACTCATACCTTCATACAAAAGGAATAATGTGACGCCAAATCGCCCAATTGCGGTGCGGTATTAAATTTTAATAAAAAGTAGACGCCATTTTAAAATAGTTTGCTATTTGAACCGAATTCTTTCAAAATCAATATCTGGGGTCCTTGTGACCATTAAAAAGGAAATGTTAACATTTTTGCAAGTAAAAATTATTTGCTACTTTGTTTATAATAATAATTCATTAATTTAATCAGGCAACAATTATTATAGATCCTGACAAATGACAATAAATCCATACTAATATTATAAATGCGAAAGTGAGTCTGTCTGTCTGTCTGCTAGCCTTTCACGGCCCATCCGTTCAACCGATTTTGACGAAATTTGGTACAGATATAGCTTGCATCCTGGGGAAGGACAGGAAAATCAAAAAGTTCCCACGGGATTTTAAAAAATCTAAATCCACGCGGACGAAGTCGCGGGCATCATCTAGTACTTAATAACTGTGTTAGTACGTAATCACTAAAAGGGAATATGTTCTCTGCATGAGTTTCCCCATCAGAGTACCATCCATCTTATCATATGTTCAGATTAAAGCGTTGCTTATTATTTAGATTTTTTGCGTTAATATTATATATTTTCGCTATTTTCGCAGTATTTTAAGCGTTGTTGTTTTAAGTGCTGTTTGAGCACTACGTACGAATAATACGCACGGCCGACGTACTAGACCTATATCAGCGTAAGCGGAATGTCAAAGTGTAAAACATACCAGGATTTAAGACTGGGTTGACCATTCCAGGATTCATCATGGGCGCCTGAGCGTACTTGTAGATTTCACTCATCTTCTGCATCAACTGTACAAAGAACGAAAACAGCAATTATTATCCATTATAAATCAAACTGGTGTATTAATACTAAAGTACAATAAGGCATCAATCCCTCTTCCGAGACTTGAGCCGAGATCTATATAGCGTACTTTGACTTTGACTTAAGTTTCAATTAAAACGAGACAGGTTTATGACAGTGATATATCGCTGTCTCGTTTTAACAGTGTCTGGCTGCTGTATCTGGCGGCCACAGGATTTGATAAGGAAGTGTGAAGTGGAGGCAAACACAATAGATCGGAGACGGTCGCAGTGATTCAGGGATAGCAAGGACCTGTATAGCCCCAAAGAAGAAAGAAGAAGAAGAACTTTCATGTTGCTTTGAATTAAGACACTGGTCTTAATTCAAAGCAACATGAAAGTTCGCTCTAAAGATCTCAGCCTTAGTGACTCCAGTGTAAGATTACCAGATTTAAGGCAATGCATATTATATCATGTTGAAAAATTTGACTATTAGAGTAAGCCCGCACTGCGAAATTACATCGCGCGATTTTTTCCGCAGAGCTCTGTGATATGGAAATTGTATGAATCCCTTCACTAATATACAATTTTCATTTATGTCACAGAATTTTGCAGAAAAATCACGCGGTGAAAATTTGCAGTGTGGGCTTGCCCTGGCTTACGTTCTACTGTCGAAACTGACAAATACTTTATTTAGTTGCTTGTTTGAACGTCGCGATCAACTACTTTTGGGTGCAGATATCTAAGTATCATAGCCAACTAGCGTGGCATGTTGCATTCGTGTTTTACAGGGCGCGATTGGACGCGGCAAAACAAAAGCACTTTTAAAAAGTTTACATGAATAAAAAAAAACATTCTATTCTATTCTAAAACAGTTTCAAAATGGAGGTCGAGGAGATCGCAGCGTCATTGTTTTATTACGACCTAGCGCTCGACTGGCCGCTCAAGTGGGTTTAATTCCATTAAAAACCATGCAAAATGCTTCGGAAAGACGCGCGGTTATTCATTCAAAGACAAGGCGCGCGCGGTAATGGGGGTTGCGCCAAGAGTTTACATAGAAAATAAAAACCGGCCACGTGCGAATCAGACTCGCGCACTGAGAGTTCCGTACTACAATCGTATTTTATCAACATTTTGCACGATAAATCAAAAACTACTTACTAGATTTCGTTCAAACCAATTATCGGTGGAAGTTTGCATGGTAATGTACATCATTTTTTTTTTGTTTTATCCATTATATTATTTTAGAAGTTACGGGGGGGGGGGGGGGGCACACATTTTACCACTTTGGAAGTGTCTAGAAAAAAATTATATTAGAAACCTCAATATCATTTTTGAAGACCTATCCATACCATATAAATTTTGAGTGTATATATTTCTCAAAAAAAAATTTGAGTTTCAGTTCTAAGTATCCCCAAAATTAATTGCTTTTTTTCTATTTTTGTGTGAAAATCTTAATTAATGCGATTCACAGAATACATCTACTTACCAAGTTTCAACAGTATAGTTCTTAAAGTTTCGGAAAAAAGTGGCTGTGACATACGGACGGACAGACAGACATGACGAATCTATAAGGGTTCCGTTTTTTGCCATTTGGCTACGGAACCCTAAAAACGCACGCGACGACCCGTGGCAGGTTACGAGCGACGTGCCGCGCTAGTGGGTTATGGGACTTAACCATCGCATAAATTACAGCGATTACGCACAGAACTCGTTGTTCGTGGGATAGAAGAGGCCTTATAACACTAATTCGTAAGATAATATTATATTATATAGAATACACATGCTATAATAGAAGGAGTAAACATAAAACGGACATGGCGTAAACAATAATAAATTATACAAACAAAAAGGAATCTAATCAAATAACTTCGTTAAAACTTACGCCATAGTCATATCCACCGAACATCTGAACAAATAAATTTCATAATTTTAATAACTGTATAAAGAATATTTGAGTTGTTTGTTAGACCGTGGGGGACACTGTTCATTTTATGTATTTTCGCTTGTATTGATTTTTTTGACTGAAACACTTCTTTAAATTTTAAGAACACCTCATTTAACTGGCGTAATGAACACAATGTTACTGATTCTGATGGCAATTAAATTTTAGAGTATTCGCTCTTTTTCTTACCAATTTAATAGGAAAAGGACAGACAAACTTATTTAACTTATTATAACTCAAATGTCAGACTTCATGGCTTTGGGTACCAGTCTTGAGCATTAGTGTTAAAAAACACTAATGTCCGTTCATCGTAACTTAACGCGTGACCAATATGTTGGCACCATTGCTTTGTTTCTTTATTCCTTAGAACTTGGGGTTTATTATTGTTTGATTTGCAATGGTGCCAACATATTACTGACGCGTCAAGTTACGATGAACGGACAACAGTACTGATTCTGAGCACAACTAAATTTCAGAGTATTCGCATCCTGTTCTTGCTAATGTAATATGAAAAGAACAGATACAGTTTGACGGTTTTAAATTTAATTTAGAGCTGTCCAACCTCGTGACTTTAGCTGCCAGTCGCGAGCCTATTGATTAAATTTGTAGCGTGCACTAAAATTTAGTCTTTAAATGTAAAATTCATGTTCCCTACTTTTTTAGCAATATTAAAAAGAAAAAATGCAGATACTCTAAATTTAGTTTAGAGAAAGACAACAGAATCGGCGCCAATGTGTGTGTTCACCTCAAGCGTGGATACTCACAGCTGGATTCGAGTTGTATATGAGAGGTAGCATATTTCGGATCTGATCGTCGTTGATGTTGGGCATGTCTTTACGCAGCATGGCCGCCAGTGCTGCATACGCCAATTGCTGTTGCTGTTGCGCGAGAAGACCAGGAACTGGAAAAACAGGAATTGTTTAGTTTGACGTCAGGAAATCACAAAAATCGATGAAAAAAATTTGAGCATATCTATACTAATATTATAAAGAGGTAATGTCGTTAAGTTTGTTTGTAGGGGGTAATCTCTGGAACTAGTGAACCGATTTTAAAAATTCTTTCACCATTAGAAAGCTACATTATTCCTGAGTGACATATGCTATATTATACACACGCGGGCGAAGCCGCGGGGATCAGCTAGTACACTATATAAAGTACTAGCTGCAAATACCACGAGAAACGAGGTCCAAATGACAAGGTGTTGGTTACACAAAAATTAAAAAGTAAAAGTTGTGCAAAGCTTAAAAGAGTGGCTGTCGACGCGAGATCGTAGACTGGGGAAAACATTATTTTAAAAATTCCAATTTCGCAAGTTGAAAACGCTTCTACTTCATTTGTGTATCATATGGTTACTTTTTTTTTTAAACTACATAATATGTGATCAATGATCATACAAATTCTCGTTCTGTCCTCCCAGGCAGCCTAGCACTCCTCCACCTTGTTCTGGAGGAGGGATCGTGTACATATATATGACATAACCATTCCGTTCTGCAATTTGTAGGCGTTGAAGGGCACGGGCGGAGGCCGCGTCTTCTCGTTCTCGAAGTCCTCCCAGGCGGCCTTGCGCTCTTCCTCCGTCAGAGTTTCCTCCTCCTTGTTCTCGAGGAGGGATCGTGCAGCTATATATGACATACCCATTCCGTTGTGCATGTTGTAGGCGTTGAAGGGCACGGGCGGAGGCCGCGTCTTCTCGTTCTCGAAGTCCTCCCAAGCAGCCTTGCGCTCCTCCTCCGTCAGTGTTTCCTCCTCCTTGTTCTCGAGGAGGGAATCGTGCTCGTGGTATTTGTAGATCTAATAAATATAAGGAAACACATCAGTTATAACCTCGTATTTTTACTTTTAAAAAAGAGGTTATTTGGGTTTCTTTGGTTGGTTTGCTACTATTCTTAAGACTGCAAGTATGTTACGGGTCACAGCTGGAATCAGCGTCCTGCATTTTATGCGTATTAACGCATATGATGAAAGACATTATGCTGAGCTGTACACCCATTTGGGATGGTGTCACAGATGAATACGTTACATTTGTATATTTTGTTTTTATCTGTGACACCAACAACAAATAAAAAAAAATGTATTTTCTTTCTTCTTTCTTACAACGGAAATTTAGTTTTCTAGTGTTAAAGTATTTGTCGTGTCCTAAATTATACTTAAATCCTGTGCAACATTTATATCAACTCTTTATTATAATACTACGTTATATTTATGTACGCATCACGTAGCGAAACAATATTCGAGTATGTCAAGCTGAATGAAGGGACGATGAAGCGAGTCTCGAACTTGCATAGCTTGTTTTTTTTTAAACAGATATAGCGAGCAAACGAGCAGGCGGGTCACCTGATGTTAAGTGATTACCGCCGCCCATGAACATTTGCAGCACCAGAGGAACCGCCGATGCGTTGCCGGCCTTTTAGGAATTTGTTGGTCCGCCCCTTGAATAACCCCATGTTATGTTGTGCCGGTCTGTCTGCTGATATTACCTGAGCCTCGTACTCCTTCAGGATCTCGGCAAACAGCCTGTCCTTGGGCAGGGGCGGCAGTTCCCGCGGCGTGGGCGGGTTGGGCTCGAACTTGTATAGCTCGGCTAAATCGTTTTCTGCGTAGTGCCGGTCGATTTGTTGCTCGTCGATAACCCGCTTTGATATGGCCTGCTTCGTCACTTGTCGCTCGTAGATTTTTTCTTCCATGGTGCCCTGTAAAAAAATTATGAAAATGTTTGGGAAAAAACGCAAAATCCCAAAAACCACTTGGGGAATTTTGGTCAAGCGCATGCATATAGTGAAAAAAAAATCCAGCCAGATTTGAAGATACATGTGAAAATGGATGGACTCAGGATTTATTACCGCTGCTGGTCAGTCAAGTACGAATTTCTTGCAATGCGTTTGCCTTGCGTTATGAGGTCGCCACTCTATCGCCAGGGCTGTGATCAGGATACCAAGCTCAATAACAACTCGAACCACGTATTTTTCAATACACTCACCATAGCCAGAAACCTGTAGACATAGCACGGCTTCTTCTGTCCGAACCGATACACCCGGAATATGCTCTGCACGTCGTGAGAGGGGTTCCAGGACACGTCGAAGATCACCACGCGGTTGGCTGCGACCAAGTTTATTCCCAGACCACCCGCTCGGGTCGATATTAGGAACAATCTAGAACAACACAGTTCACAGCATATCTATACAGATAAATATAATAAAATTTAAATGTCTGTATGTGATTTCGAAATAGCAGCTTTTATTAAAGTTTTTTGTATATTAGGTTCCCAAGGATTCGTTTCTCGACTGCGGCAAAGCCCAAAAGGAGGGTTATGTGTTTGACCTGTATGTATGTATGTCCGTTCTTATGTTCACTCGAAACTACTCAACGGCTCAACCGACGTTTATAATTGATACGTCATTCGATTTCTCTTGATGGTGCGGATTTATGCACTTTAATGTGGGTGAAAAAGATGCACTGCAAACTGAAGTCATGGTTTTTTTTTGAAAAATAAACTTTTTTTATTCGTGGATTTTTGATTCAATCCCACAGACCTTGTTTTGTGGTGTACAATAAAAGTAAATTCATTCATTCAACTTTCAAAAAATCTAAAACCACGAGGAGGACGTCGCAGAACAGAGCAAACTTTGATACATACCTAGCTCTAGGATTGTCTTCTCTATTAAAATTCTTGCACCAGATAGATCGGTTCTCACACGACGTCGACCCGTCCAGTCTGAAGTAGTCCACGCCTGGTGACCATGACCCTAAAATCATTACAAATTTGCTCAAAATCAAATTTTTTTTTATTCAATTAAACTTTTAAAAGTACTTTTGAATTGAAATGCATCTACCACTGGTTGGGTATCTTTTTCTTACCAATACGATGTAATGAGAAAAAAAGGACAAAAATTTAATTTAAAACTGTCAAACATTGTGACAGGTGTCAGTCTTGAGCATAGTGTTTAAAAATTTGTAGAGTAGCACTAAAATTTAGTCTTTAGTTTAAAAAATATTTTCCATCTCTTTTTAGCAATTTTCATATAATACTAATATTATAAATGTGAAAGTGTGTCTGTCTGTCTGCTAGCCTTTCACGGTCCAACCGTTCAACCGATTTTGATAAAATTTGGTACAGAGTTAGCTTACCCGGGGAAGGACTAAGGCTACTTTTTATCCCGGAAAAGAGTTCCCACGGGATTTTTAAAACCTAACTAAAAGGTATGAGGCGGGGGGACGTCCCACACAGCCGCACCCGCGATTGCCATCTTAACCTGTCGCGTACTATACTTATACTTACCGACATGCCCATTTAATTTCTCATCAACCCTGCCCTCTTGCGTCGCTTCGTCCACTTTGCCCAGGAAATGTTCTATTAGGTCTAACGAATACAGGGATTGTGAAAACACCAAACTGGAAAAAAGAAAAATTTACAATCCGCAAGTTTTATTTGAATGCTCAGGGCGTAAAACATTTTCGCGGCGAAATTTGAAATGCAATATTTAAATGCATTTTTACTGCACTTATCGATCGAATAAATTTTTTTGCAGTTTGTTATCATTTTAGGATCAAATTTCACTTTTCAAAAACCGGCCAAGTGCGAATTAAACTCGTGCACCGAGGGTTCCGTACTACAGTCATATTTTTTCCACACTTTGCCCAAATCAAAAACTATTACGCATTAAAAAACTGTTTAAGAATGTACAGGCAAAGCTCTTTCATAGAATAAATACCCTACTTGGTATAGTAATATAACTTTGAAATTTGAAAATACTAATTATTTGTTTATGAACACATTTTAATTTTTTTTTGTGATGTAACCACAAATTCACGGTTTTCGGATTTACCCCATTACATCTGCTATGAAACCTACTTACCTGCCAAATTTCATGATTCTATTCTAAGTCAACGGAAAGTACCTTCCTTTTGAGGTCATCATCATCATCATCATCATGATCAACCCATCACTACAGAGCACGGGTCTCCTCTCAAAGTGAGAAGGGTTTTGGCCATAGTCTACCACGCTGGCCATGTGCGGATTGTTAGACGTATACCAAATTGCCAAATTTCATGATTCTATTCTAGGTCAACGGGAAGTACCCTGGAAGTTTCTTGACAGACACTTTTTCCTTTTGAGGCACGGAACCCTAAAATAGTTAAAATACCCTATTGAGTGATCGCTGGTAATACTCACAGTTTATCTCCGATGGCCTCACACTGGCGCAGTATGTCGAACAGCAGCACCAGTTTATGCGAGTGCCGCAGGTCGTCCAGTTCGTCCTCACTAACCAGAGACATCCACCACTCTGTAGGGTTCTCCACCTTCGCTTGCCCATCGTTTTCCACTACCATAACGTCCTCCTCGCCATCCGCTGAAATAACTACAAACAAATATGTGATACTAGATGCCTGCAACTTCATCCATGTGGATTCAAGTGTTTTAAAAATCCCGTGCTCCCGAACTCTTTGATTTTCCGGGATAAAAAGTAGCCTATGTCCTTCCCCTCCCTGGGATTTAAGTTAACTCTGTACCAAATTTCATCTAAGTCAGTTAAACTATCGGGCCGAGAAAAGCTAGCAGACAGACAGACAGACTTTCGCATTACAATATTAGTATGGATACTAATATTATATTCACTTCACTAGAAAATTGCTATTTCGACATGTCGCGAACAATAGGCAAGCGCGCTCCAACCTAGACCTCACCATTGCTTTATTAGGGATGATTGTCCAGAAGAGCAAGCCTATTCACACAATAAAATACCGGCCAAGTGCGAGTCACCGCGCACTGAGGGTTCCGTACTACAATCGTATTTTAACGACATTTTGCACAATAAATCAAAAACTATTAGGCCTAAAAATAAACAAAAATCTGTTTTAGATTGTACAAGTAAAGCCCTTTCATATGATACCCCACTTGGTTTAGTAATCTTACTTTGAAAGTTGAAAATAGCAATATTTGTGCATGAACACATTTTAATTTTTTTCTTGTGTTGTAACCACAAATTTACGGTTCTCAGATTTGTCCCCTAATGTCAGCTATAAGACCTACCTACCTGCCAAATTTCATGATTCTAGGTCAACGGGAAGTACCCTGTAGGTTTCTTGACAGACCGACAGACAGACAACAAAGTGATCTTATAAGGGTTCCGTTTTTCCTTTTGAGGTACGGAACCCTAAAAAACAGAGTATAGTCTTACCGGGATTCGCTCGCGTCCCTCGCCGCGCCGAGCCTTTATTTTTGTTTTTCTTGGTCGCTTTCTTTTTCTTGCTCTTCTTCCGACTGTCGTCGCTCAAGTCTGACAAGCTACCTGACGATTCTTCTGTTGACGTTTCCTGGTACACAGTTATCAAATTAAACCCAAACTCCAAAGCATTATCTATTCAAATTGTATGAAGTACAGTACGCGGAAGAAAGTAATATATACCGACCTTTAGAAGGAGATAGCAGATTTGTAGAGCATTGTCTCTGTCGTTGAGACCGACAAAACATCATATAGGTATGAGTGACAGAGACAACGCTCTACAAAGCCAAAATGACATTTTTTTTAAATGACTGATGTACATTACTTTCTGCCGCGTACCATACGTAGTTTTGTTACAGTAGCCGGCAGGAAATATTATACATCGACTTTTAGAAAGGTTTCGGCTTTGTAGAGTGTTGTCTCTGTCACTGATACCCTATGTGACGTTTTGTCGGTCTCAACGACAGAGAGCGCTCTACGAAACCGCTATCTCTTTCTAAAGGTTGATGTACAATATTTTTTTATATTTTCATGCAGGGTACTGTAATCAATGTTTTCAACTTACGTCAGGTGTGGAGTCATCATCAATGAAATCAACTAACGAGCCCTCAGAATCTTCCTCTTCTCTTTCTCTCTGAAAAAAATATTTTTTTTTGTAAGATACTTCTCCGATATTTCTGTTAGCGGTTAAAGAATAAAAGCAACACCAAAAGGGTGAGCTTTGCGACCAAACCGACATAAGAACATGTAGTGGTAAAAATCCCTTCACAACTTTAGGCTGAGATGAGGAAAGGAATTTTCAATTATTAGTACATTAAGGGCCGATTTGACCAACATAAAATAAGTCGTATCCGAGCTTAAAAGTGATATTTTGGCAAGTTTTCAATACAAAAACTGTCATTACGCCCAATTTATTCCTTTTTTTTATCGCTGGGAAATGCGTTTAGTTCGTGAATACATTGTTATTCTACGGTTGCCGCTTACCTTTTTCTGTTGCATAATCTCGTATCTTTCCGAGTTGTATTTGAGAACGAGAGGATGGGTCCATATCCTTTGTAGCGATTGGAAATCTGGGAACAGGAATCCGGACGATTTGCCAGCTAGGGGTCTGTTGAGGGAAGATATTTTTTATAAAGTAGGTAAACACATAAAAGTGATCGTAAATGAAAATATAATAAAATCTAGATTTCAATAGAATACTGTTTGCTCTGCATTGTTATGAAACTCTTTAAAAAAATAATGAAATTTTAATGAGATCAATTTTATGGATTTTTAAATGACAAGAAATGTCCATATTTTTTAAATGACTGTTAATAGTATAGGTAGATACATTTTTAATGTTGATCAGAAAAATAAAAAATAAACTGATAAAGCCATCATACACGATCGCGCGTGAACTTTACTCATGGACGTGGTGACGTCATATACAAGCATATTGCGTAAGTGTGCGTGCCTATCAGAATCTCGCGAGCAAGCGCAAGCAAACGCACACATTTACATTACGCATACTGATACGAGTTACGACTTAAACACAAGCATGAGTGAAATGCACTAACTAGATACCAAAATAGTTTCCTCTCAAGTTTCATACAAATTGTGACTCCCCGTCTTACAGTTCTATAAGTTCTTAAGTATGGGTTGCCTGGAAGAGATCACTTTAGTGATGAGGTCGCCCTTTGTTTTTTTTTCAAGTGTATCCTGTATTCTCACTCTCTGTAATTTTATTAACAATAAATATATTAATTAATAAAATAAATAAATAAATAAGTTTTTGTGTGTATACCTTCTGGAATAATTGTCCAGGTAGTGTTGGTAGAGCTTGATCTGCACCTCGCTGAGGGTGATGAACAGTACGAACTCATGCTTCGGAGGAAGGAATGGCGCCAGAACCCCGTAGTCTCGCCTCTGTCACACAAAATAAAGAAAATAAAAATCGGTCCAGTGCGAGCCGGACTCGCACACGAAGGGTTCCGTACAATCGTACGAGAAATAAGACCTTTCTATTTTCATAGCGACCATTTTGAAATTCTCATTATTTGTTGTTATAGCAGCAATAGAAATACATATTTTCAGTGAAAATTTCAACTCTCTACCTATTACAGTTCACGAGATAAATAAATAAATAAATAATAAAGATTCATTTATCTGCAAGAATGTTTGTACAAGAAAGATGGAAGTTACACTACAGAGGCCATAACATTCTACTAAATTAATAGTGTGCAAATATTTTTGAGTGAGAATTTTTAAAATTATTAATAAACAGTCAACAAAATAAATTAAATTAATCGTCAAACAAATTTACGAGCAAAATACATAATAATAATTAGGCCCGCTGACAGACAGATGGACAGCCGATCTCACCTGCACGGCCCCGTCGAGCATTTTATGCAAGACATGGGAGCGTCTCTTCATGATGCGTATGTCGTGCTCGTTGGAGTCCGTGTACTGGCCGTTGGTGATGGGGTTCACGAAGCGGTTCAGGTACTCGTTGTATTTGCCCAGCAGGTTCGGCTTCACGAATTGCACCATGCAGTAATCTGTGTACAAACATATATTTTCACAAGGTCTGTTATAAATCAACTAGCTATGCCCGCGACTTCGTTCGCGTGGTCTATACAAATTTCAAACCCCTATTTCACCCCTTTAGGGACAGAATTTTCAAAAATCCTTAGTGGATGTCCACGTCATAATAGCTATCTGCATGTCAAATTTCAGCCCGATCCGTCCAGTAGTTTGAGCTGTGTTAATAGATCAGTCAGTCAGTCAGCCAGTCAGTCACCTTTTCCGTTTATATATTTAGATTTATTTATTATATCACTAGCTGATGCCCGCGACTTCGTCCGCTAAGAATTAGGTTTTTAGAAATCCCGTGGGAACTCTTTGATTTTTCGGGATAAAAAGTCGCCTATGTCACTATCCAGGTAGTTATCTATACCCATGCAAAAAATCACGTCAATCCGTTGCACCGTTGCGACGTGATTAAAGGGCAAACCAACAAACAAACACACTTCCGCATTTATAATAAGGGTACTGATAATAGCTATCTGCTTGTCAAATTTCTGTCCGATCCGGCAGCAGTCCATGGGGGTAAGAAAGCGCACCTCCACCCAGCGCTCCTATAGTCAACCTCACCTGCCCGCTATACCCCTTGCTGAACGGAGATTACAGAGAAAAGGAAATGTATTGTAAACCAACTTACACTCTTTGAGGTTATTCTGCAGCGGTGTACCGGTGAGCACGATGCGTCGAAGTGTCTTTACTCGATTCATGGCTTGCGACAGACTTGTCTTCTCGTTCTTGAGCAAATGCCCTTCGTCGCAGACCACTAAATCTGGCCCTGGAAAACGAACACAATCATCAGATCCTGACTCCTAACTTGGGACAGTTACCAGAACATTGTTCATTATACTAATTCGGTACTTGACGACTAGTCAAATCAGTAATTTTTTATCAAACGTCAAAACGCGCTAAAAGCTATTATGAAATACTGAAATGTGACGTTGCAATCATTTGACGTGCTTTTTTTAGTTTAATCGATAATTTAAAATAGTTATTTCACTTAAAACTAACAATGGGCGTGGATTTTACATATTTTGGAAGACCCTCTATTTAATAATCACTGAGAAATAATTTATTTTTGACACAGGCAAATACCCAATTGCGCACGGTCGACTAGTCGCCCGGCAACTTGGTGGACGGCGATTGTTAGAATCAGTAATTTATATTATGGAAGTCGCCGTATCTATGCGCACGAAGTCCCCGCAACTGCGTGCGCATACACACGGCAACTTCCATATAACATACAGATTCTAACGGTCGCTGGGCAACTAGTCGAACGAACACCTCTCCATTCTAGTTAGGTATCACCGACAGCAGGTATGCAGAGCATGCATGGAGTGTCAAGACACCGGAACACCAGGGGTCTCACGTACATCGGACGCCTACGTATAAGTCTGCGGCCTAGGTGGGAGCGAGTGCGTCTTGCGGGGCGGCCAGTATGTAGCACAAACTGTTAATATTTACAAGAAATGGAAGAAAGACGCACGGACGCGTCCTAATCGAGAGCGTGTCCCCCTGACCACCCCGCAGAACGCACCTGCTACCACCTGGGCCACAGCCTAAGTGCGGAAAAAACCCAGGAAGAAAAAGGAAAAAATCCTATCTTGGGTAAGAGAGCTCGAGTTATGGCAGAAAAACATTTGCAACATTTTTGATATTGATACAATATAAGATTGTTTCGTGAATTATTGAAATAAGTAAATGCTGGAAGCTCGTACAGTTAAAATTATGGCGTTTGACAGCTCAATATAGCCGGTTCCACAGATGATATACTACTTCTATGGACGGTTTGCTTTTGCGCCACCTGTCGGGATAAATTGGCAGTGTAGACCCCGTTGCCAAACGGAGACCCCGACATCAAACGCGCTCGGAGTTCCGCTCGTGCCTGGTACACCGTCCAACACATACCTGGGTCCACGAGGCTCTCCTGGAAGCTCTTGAGCATTTTCTTCTTGAACTTCTTGTTGTTGTCAGCGGAAAGGTTGCGGAACATCTCGTAGCCCAGCACGCACACACCGCCGCCACTGAACCACTGCTGCAGTTGCCAAGCGCGCTCCGAGTTCTGCTTGTACCTACAATGGATACCCCCATTTAACACGCGCCCACAGTTTCCAATACAGTCGAGTAACGGTAACATCTAGACAGAGCAATCGTGGGGAGTATTGAGGAGTGAGATGCGGAATGGATTGCCATATACGCCATTGTTATGAGCCACTGAGACAAATAAATTGTAGTATGCAGTAGTATGCAGTATGTGCACAAATGTGTTATTGAGCTGGGTTACATTTAGAAATAAATTTTAAGTTAAAGTGCAATATGAAGCAACTCACCTAGACAGCTCGTAGATGTCCACCTCGTAGTCTGAGACGGCGTGCTTGAGCCAGATCTTGAACTCGTTGACCCAGTTGAGCACAGTCGATAGCGGACACACGACCAACACTCTATTAACACGCGTCAAATCACTGTGAATTAGCAGCGTATGTGTCAGTGATACCACCTAGAAATATAATTTTTGTTAATTATAACTTCAATTTATTTACATTTATATTCTAATTTTATTTTAATTATTAGTAGCTGACCCGCCCCAGCTTTTGGGTGTGGAATGGATTTGGAATTTCAAAAATTATCACGTATCCTTCTTGTTTTTAAAAATTAGAATTAAAAAAAACGAAAAGCCCAAACGCTTTCTTGGATATAACTTGAAAAATGACAGGCTTTCATAGAAACTTTCATCACCTATCTAACCCAACTGCAAATATCTACCAGGTTTGCCCACCTGTTTGAAATTAATTTATAGTTTAATAAAAAACATCTTGTGAAAAATCCCTTCATGAATTTATGTTATTTCTGGTCACGTCTCAAAACTTTAATGATAATGATAAGATATATAATTTAATGATAATGATAATTTTTTGATTAATGATAACGATAAAGTTATTAATTTAAGGTTATAAATTTAAGCATTTCTATGTTTATCAACTTGAATCTGCTTTCCTAACTTATTCGTCACTGCACTCACTGTCGCTGCATACTGAGCAGCAAAATGCTAGCGCAATTTACATTCATAAATTGATAATCAATTAAACTAGAGTTCAAAATAGGGTGCAAGAGATTCACAAGGAATTAATTATATCTCTTTTGCTCAGTATTTGCTTACCTTATAATAAGCTGGCTATAGGCTATAGTCAACTTTACGAACGAAATCGCATATAAAAGACTCGCGACTTCGTCCGCGTGGACGACACAAATTTCAAACCCCTATTTCACCCCCTTAGAAGTTGAATTTTCAAAAATCCTTTCTTACCCGATGCCTATGTCATAATAGCTATCTGCATGCCAAATTTCAGCCCGATCCGTCCAGTAATTTGAGCTGTGCGTTGATAGATCAGTCAGTCACCTTTTCCTTTTATATAGTTACATAACATAAAAGTGTAAAATTGACCTGTAGCGTTTTGCCGAGTCCCATGCAATGTGCTAGAATGCATCCAGACCCCTTGTCCTTCTTTATTCGTTTCACACTTTCGAAGCACGCGTCCCACATGAACTTTATACCGTTTGCCTGAAATATGAATAACATTTTAACTCTTCAACTTCATCTAATAATCTATCCACGGAAAGAAGTCAGTATAGCGTTCTCCCTGTTACGTAATTTCATACAAATGATAAAGACAAAAATCTCAATGCGCGCTAACCCTTTTGAGTCACCAACCAATCATATAGATCATGATAACTTCAATTTATTTAAATTTATATTCTAATTTATTATTAGTTATTTTATAATATTTTTTCATAATACTATATTCAAGAGGCATGCTATTAGTTGTGTGTGTGTGTGGGTTGTGTTCGTGTATTTGAGTGTGTATGTGTGTGAGTTGACAAATAGGGGTAAATTATTTATTTTTTACAGCTAAATATACATTTTACTATAATTGCCGATTATTACCTGATGTGGTTTCAATTTTTTAACAAGTCCTTTATCAACCTCGATCAGTGGTTCCTTGGTTTCAGGATCGAAATCTAGAACGACTTTGTCCAGTACGATTTCATCCGGTTTACCTGACTCATCGAATTCCAGATTATTATACTGAAATAAAATTCATTCAAAATAAAAATCTTCCTCACAATAGATCTTTCTTTAATTATTTTATCATTGTGACCCATAAAAAAAAATGTAAATGTATTTTTTTAATCTAAAAAAATATTTGTTTGATAAAAAATATATTACTAAAAAAGTATGCAATAACAGAATAAATAGCATAGCAAGGATCCTGATAAAATATTATTTAAGTATGATATGTACTCCCAAAAATATATTTTTATGATAAAGATTTAGATTTTAACTTTACCAATTTCTGTCGTTCAGCTATTCGAGCGACCCTCTCTTTTTCTTCGCGGGCAGCCCTTTTCGTCGCTTCTTCCAGTTGGTTTTTACCCATCACCTAGAATAAATGATCAAATTGTTGACTTTGTATCCTTACCTTAGAATATTTAAAAGTAAAAAGTTTACAACTAAAGAATTTTGAACCACCATTTTTAGCAACATAATAAATAGATGCAGATGCTCTAATCAACAACAGTATCTAATACTAGCGACCCGCCCCGGCTTCGCACGGTAGTTTATAACAATTTTCGTTCGATTTAGGGATCTCTCATTTTTTTAAATAAAATATAACCAATGTCACTATGGAGTGATGTAGCTTTCTACTGGTTCAAGAATTTTCAAAATCGGTTCAGTAGTTCCAGAGATTACCCCCTACAAACAAACTTACAAACTTTATTGTAAAGAACAATATTAGTATAGAAGTATAGATTGAAAACATACCTTTCGTATATTCTTCCTGCCGTGCTTGTTTCTGCCTTCGTTTTCAGTTTCAGAGCCGGATCCATCGCTGTCGTCGACATTCTTTATACGGCGCCGCTTCTTCTTACTACGAACAATTATTTTTAGTTACTGTGGGTTCCAAAATTTTTGATCTGTATTTTAAAATTATTTAATTCTTACAATTTGTTAGATGCTGCTCAGCGACAGCGAGCGTCACTGTCGCTAATCTTTTTCTTCCGTTTAGACCTCTTACCAGTGACAAGAGTCATCGTAGGCAATGAATTTGACGTTGGGATATTTCTTGTGAGAGCCGCCGGCTAAGTCCGATGAGAAAAACATCGTGAGGAAACCTGCATGCCTGAAATCTGGCAATCCCCACATGGCCCCAAAACCTGGTGGTGGACGAAGTCGCGGGCATCATCTAGTTGTTTATAAAGTTCTTACCCTTCGTTGGACGACCCTCCAGACGCGTCACTGTCGCTAATTTTTTTCTTCCGTTTTGACCTCTTGCCAGTGACCGAGTCGTCATCCGACTCCTCGAAGTCACTGAACCTGACGTTGGGGTCCTTCTTGCGAGAGCCGCCCGCTTCAGAGTCCGATGAGATCGTCGCGTGCCCCTTGTTGCGACGTCTTGCTCTGACGCTGTCACAAATAACTACAGGTATAGCAGGTTACAGTGGGCAGGCGTCTGTCGCAGAATTAATGGCCGCTGGGATAGACTGATCGATCAACGCACAGCTCAAACCATTGGACGGATTAAGCTGAAATTTGGCATGCAGATAGCTATTATGACGTAGACATCTGCTAAGGAAGTTTTTTTGAAAATTCAACCTCTAAGGGGATAAAATAGGGGTTTCCCATTTGTGTAGTCCACGCGAACGAAGTCGCAGGCATAAGTTAGTACGAAATAAATTGTACCCCAAAAGCTTTTATTGTGCAACAGATTGACGTGATTTTTTGCATGGGTATAGATAAAGACCTGGAGAGTGACATAGACTTTATATGCCGGAAAATCAAAGAGTTCCTACGGGATTTGTCATAAACCTAATTCCACGCGGACGAAGTCGCGGGTATCAGCTAGTAAATAATAATTCTTTTTCTTTTAACTTTTTGTTGAAAAAGATGATTTTTTTTACATATACTTATTATTATTTTAAACATAGGAGATAACTTACGCTTCATCATCATCAGTGTCATCGTCGTCTTTGACATCCTAAAAAAAAAATTAAAAATCTTTTAAAAAATGGGAAAATTATAAAAAATGTATACATAAAAATATTTAAAAAAAAATGGGACAATTATAAAATAAGCATTCTTTACAATGTTAAAATAGGAAAATTATAAAAAATTTAAATCCGTCATCACTTTTATTAAAATTGTCTCACAGCAAATTTACCTGCTCACTATATCTCTCACATAAATATGTCTCGTTTTAACTCAAACTTAAGTCTGAGCAAAGTCAAAGTGCGCTCTATAGATTTCAGCCTCAGAATGAGATAGGTTTTGACCAGTCTATCGCGCTGGCCAAGTGCGGAGTAGTGAGCAGGCGATGGGTTGATCATAATGGTGATGAGGATGTTTACCTGCGAACTCTTAACGTGCGAACTCGACGAGTCACTTTCACCCAGTAAGTCAACTTTGGCGAGATGACCAATGCCGTCTCCGTTCAGATCTGATACTGACACTGCAGGCAGTTCCACTTCTGTAACAGAGTAGTCTAAATGTACAAAAGGAAAAGATGGCTGACTGACTGACTGATCTATCAATGCACAGACTATGTAAACGATAAAAAAGCTTGGATTTGACTCGCTCCAGCAATGCACGGGGCTGCAATGGCTTGTATAGTACGGTATAATAACATTGTAAATTGAAAAATTAAAAAGAGCAACCGCCGAGTTTCTTGCTGGTTCTTCTCGGTAGGAACGGCATTCCGAACCAGTGGTAAATTAAACCTGACTATTCATAAGCACTTTTAAAAAGTTTACATGAATAAAAAAACATTCTATTCTATTCTATTCTATTCTATTCTACAGCTCAAACTACTGGATGGATCTGGCTGAAATTTGGCATGCAGATAGCTATTTTATTTTTATTTTATGGAAACAAACAATTACAATTACATGAATAGTTAGTAAATATATAAAACACTTAAACCTAAACAGTCTCCAATGAAAAATTAATAATTATTACGAAACCATGTCTACAACTAAATAATTGGGTATAAGCACGCGCTATAACCAATTATATTTATTTAACTATTATTTAGCTATTAAGAAGCAGACATCCGCTAAGAAAGGATTTTTGAAAATTGAACCCCTAAGGGGGTAAATAGGGGTTTGCAATTTGTGTAGTCCACGCATTTTCAAGGGCCCATATTATTTTAGATTTCCTACCTTCCCCAACATCGCTATCTGCCAATGAGGCCTCTTCAGAACTGTCCTCAGCCTTCAAGAAGCCCTCCTCACTGATCACTTTGGGCATTTTGCTTTTCAGTTTTCTAGGACTATAAGTGCGGTCAGTTGACGTGGAGCCCCGCCGTCGTTGCTTCTTAAAGAGGGTTTCTAAGTTTGTTAGCCTGTAACAGACGGTTGTGATAATCAGAAAAATGGCAGTCAGTTTCTCGTCTTAAAACTAAATGATAAACTAGCTGACAAGGCCTGTTCCTCGTTTCTAATATGAACTGCTAGAATAAGGAATGCCCTCCTGGCTTCCGTTTTCCCCGCCAGCTACACTATTGGGACCTGCAAAAGAAGAGTGAATAAGCATTTCTAGGCAGGCGCGCTCCACCTTAGGTTGTACCTATATATATAGTACGCGGACATGTCCAAATGGCAATCGGGGAGGGAATGCCCCGCATAGCCCATGCCTTAACCCAGTGCAGGCGAGCGCGGGTGATGTGCGGGTGTGCGAAGCGTCCCCCGCCTCATACCCCAATTGCCATCTCAAACTGTCGCCGACCATACCATCACCTACTCTTTGCTGTGATCAGTCAAGCGCATGCCTATATATCTAGTTTAAAAAAACGTACAGCCTAAACCGCTGGATCTATAAACGGGAGATTTTGCATATAGGTTCTCCCTTTAATTAAGAGCTCCACTAAAAATATATATTTTCAGAAACTAATATCAAGCAAAGCCAGGGCGAATGAGGTAGTAAATCATGGGAATGGAAAGGAAGATGTCAATGCGGATATTCTGTATTCTGTACTGTTGTTGTGATAATGTTTGGACTTTAAAGAGTAGGTACGTGATTCTTAAAGTATTTTATTTTTAAAGCAATGGGGAGTGGTGGAAAAGTTCACAAAGCCCCTTTATAAGCTCTAGAAAGGCATCAATGGGATTTGTGGAAGAAAAATTCACAAATCCCCATTGATGGTGATTGTCAATAGGGATTTCTGGAATAACTCTAAAAACCATTTTTTTTCATATAATAATGGACAAGATATGTGCATTGAACAGTGCTATAGCCCCTACCAAATTGCTAGACAGCAAATTAGAAGGTCGGAGAATTCAATAGTAGATGCAGTTGAGTTGACGTGAGTTATCGAAAATAATCGATTCTACCAGCCATTAAATGTTGATTTGCCATCCATCTCGACCAAGCAACCAGGGTTGTAGATATAGGTGTCAGTATCATGTGAATGTGGATATTATAGGCTCTTTAATGTAGTAAGTTCCTTTCAGCAGTGACCACTTTGTTTGGGTAATGTGTGGAATCAGCTCATTAGAGCCACCTCGTCTCGGGCGATTAGGACTCTTTATATGGACTTCTATGAACGTCAGCGGATCACCTTACTCGCACAGCTCAAATATATGTGTTGCTGCTAGGTGTCTGCACCCACCAAGAAGGTATAGTCCGCGACAGGTCGAGATGGCAATCGGGGTAAGATCCCGCACCGGGTTAGCGCGAGTGTGCGGGGCGTCCCCACCCCGATTGCTATCTCGACCTGTCGCTTACTATAGGTACATCGATAAATCGCAGGTTCAAGATCAGTTAATTTTACCTATCGCCTACTGGAACTGGCGCAATGGAAGAAAATTACCGATTTTTTCATTCAAGATGTTCATGTGTCATTGAAATCGTAAGACTGAACTAAATGAACACACTATGCAGCGTACAGTTCAAAAATTTTAACTATTTATGTGACTGCTTAAATTGCAGTCATACCTACATATTATATTATCAAACTGGATATGTTAGAATTGATTAGGTAGACTTATGAGGTTAGAGGTATGAACACTACAGAAACTTACATGTACCTATCATTGAGTAAATGTACAACCACTTACAGTACACGGCCGAAAGTAATGTACATCGGCATTTAGAATGACATTTCGGCTTTGTAGAGCGTTGTCTCTGTCACCTATATGACGTGTTGTCGGTCTCAACGACCGAGATAGGGCTTTACAAATTTGCTATCTCCTTCTAAAGGTCGATGTACATTCCCTTCGGCCGCGAACTGTAGAATAGATTAGTTACATAGATAAGTTAAGCATAATTGACTGGTAATTTTATTAAATGTTCTCATAATTTGTAGTGTTGAGGGCTGGTAAAGTTCAGATTCCTCTAAGTTTTTGGGTTGCTGAAAAAGTTGGTTTATTACTGAATTCAAGTACTCAGATAGGTAATAAAATTAAAGCAGTTATATCCTATAATCTCTTACTATTGGTATCACCTAAGTAGATATTCCATAAAAATAGTGCTTTTTTATTCGGGTACAAGTTAGCCCTAGACTGTAATCACATCTGGTGGTAAGTGAAGATGCAGACAGCCTAATTTAAAAGGGGTAAGTACGCTAGTTTTATTAAACCTATGACCTATACATTATTATTTATTACAACACATCAAAATCAAATATATGTATAGTATATACCATACAATGCAAACCACAATGATGTATTGCACCTTGGGGTTGGACTTCATATTTTGTGTGTACTGTCCAATTCAGTTTGTGCATATGCACACAATAATTACAGTGTGCCTCTTTGACAGTCACAATTTTAAACTACAGATAAATGAGCATGTTGAATGTATTGAACACTATGATTATTTAAAACCTTGTTAGTAAATACTATCTTATAGTCTTCATAAATAATAACTATTAATTACAACACAATAATATTATAATGTAGTCTGTACAACACCAATAAAAATTAAGTATATTTGTAATACTTTATATGCCATATTGCACACCTTTTCCATGCATTAAAATATTTCAAATTGTACCCAACACCTTATTTCTTGTAATTTTCCTATCATTGCAAACCATGCACCAATTTTACACCTATTATAAAAACTCATTTTAATTTTCCCCAAAAATATGTTTGTACCTCTCATGCATGACTAACTTTATTAAGTTTTTCCTATCCTATCAGCATGATATTTTTTCACACGCAAAATCTGCCTTGCCCTAGTCACGAAATATTTACCCATCAATAACTTTGTCATTAGACTCTTGAGTATCTGAATTTTGGCTGCTGCTGCCAACCGTTTTAGAGCGCCCCATCTGTAAATTGTAACTTCTGTTTGAATGCATGTAAGTCTCACCCCTACAATACAGCCCTGACACTATCAGACATAATATCACCTGATCTACTTTGCCAATATTCAAGATCAAATGAAAAACCATAATATATTTGAATCAGTTTTTAATATCAGAGCCATACAATTAAACAATAACAATATTGTTATACTAGCTATTTTTATTAATTAAAAAGATACAGTTACTTTAACTTCAACTTCTGGAATACATTAATAAATCATTTTATGTACAAATTAATAAGTAAACTACTCATGTTATCATTATGGCATGTAGTTACACATGAACTGAAAAAGCTTAACATTAAATCTGAATACTAAATAAGAATTAAGCTTTGGATGATACACTTAAATCTAAAGTTAATAATAATGTTCACTTTCTTCTAACCTTTTGAAAACTGCTATTAGAGTTCTCTTCAGTATTTTCATCAACTTGGCTGTTTGTATTTTTGGCAGAGGAAGCATCTTCTGAAACAGCTTCTTTCTTTGAATTATTCTCATTCTCTAATAATGATTTCTTGCTTGTGTCACACTCTTTCATTTTATTAGCCTTAACAGAACTTTCATCTGAATCTGAGCACGGTTTCACATTATTTTTTATTTTCTGCTCCTTACTTTCATCACCTGAATTTTCTTTGAGTAGCGAATCTCTAATTTCTTTCAACACATTTCTCAGTTGTTCATCTTCAGTGTCAGAACTTGAGGAATATGTTAACAACATTTTTTTAGCATGCATACTTTCCATGATATGCTTCCTTTTGGAAGGTGGAGTACTAATATTTTTTGTTATCTTCTTGGGAGGTGTTTTATGGTTTTCATCAATGGAATCTTGGAGTAAAGAAGATTTTGATTCATCATTTTTATCTGATACTTTGTTTACAGGTTCAGGTGTTTTGTTATTTCTACCTTCTTTATCAGAGGCACTGTTCTGTTTTTCATTTTCGGAATTTCTTTTGTCATCAATTTTGGGGCCCGGCGATGGAGGATTTTCCTCTTTTTCTGAGCCAGAATCTTGAAGAAGTGCTCTTTTTACCTTCCTAGGTGTATCTACCAAATCTTTACTTTTGTCTGAATCAGAATCACGCAATAAAGCATTTTTAGCAGTGTTAACATCTGGTATGTCAGATGTTTCCAAACAGTTTTCATTCTTTTCCTCTAATTTTTGTACAACTTCACAAACAACACATCCATTTTGAGTAATTCTCTTGAGGTTTTGATCACAAAGATATTTTTCTGATAATTCTGGCAACCGTTTGACATTAATGGCAAAGTTCTTGGGTTTAAATTGTTTCACCTCTTTCCTTTTCTGATTCCAATATTCTTCTTCGTTTTCCTTAGATGACTCCTCAGAACTGTTCGATGCTTTATAGAGCTTTCTTCTTTTCTTGTCACTATGCTTTATTGGTGACTTGTCACGTTTTGTTGAAAACTTTTTTTTAGATTTTGTTGGAGAATCTTTTTTAGGTCTATCAAATTTTGTCTTGGGGTTTTCAACATCCTTTTTGATCAACTTGTCAAGACTCACACATCTTAGAAAGGGTCTTGGTTTTGAATCTTCATCATTTTCATTTTTTATTGTGTCTTCTTTGTTACTTTCTTCTTTTTTATCTGTATTTGAATTGTTTTCTTTGTCTTTAGTGCCGTCATTCTTACAATACAATTTTTCAGATTCTGATTCATTTACACTTTCTTCACCAGGCTTACTTTTATTATTTTTAGTGTTTGTTTCCTCATTGCTTGAATCATTCAATTCCACTATATCTACACAAGTTTCAGTTTGCCCTTTATTTGTACTGCCTTTTAGGGTATTTTTATTTTGAGTACTATCAATTCTTTCTTTACTATTACTAATGTCAATAACATCTTCCTTTTCCTGAAAGTTTTCAGTTTTATCTGTTCGAGTCTCATCAGAATCTTTCGAATCTCTTACTGAATTTTTTTTTTCTGTATTAACATCAGAACTTGGTTTGTTCTCATCACTATCTGAACTATCATTTATTACTTTAATATGCCTAAACTTTTTACTTTTTTCAGATTTATAAATTTTGGTGGATGGTCTATTTTTATGTTTAGTATCATTACTGATTTCTTTGCTTTTTGAACTTGGATGCTTCTCATTTGGTTTTTGTGGTGATTTTTTATTGGAGTTTTTTTTTGTCTCATTTTCATGGTCTTTTTCTGACGCTTCTTCGGCATTACTTTGTGTATCTTGAATTTCCTCTACAGTGTCGCTAACAGATTTTTTGTTTGGTTGGGTATTTTGATGTTCAATATTATTTGACTTTCTTTTTTCTTCCAAGACGTCGAGGTCACTTTGTGGTTGAGATGATGACTCATGATCCTTAAAAGAATCGATTTTCTTGTCACTAACACTCTGATCATTGTCTGATTGAGCGATGTCTTTTTCAGATTTTCGTTTTAAATGTTTGGACAATGACTTCTTAATTTGCGACTTACTTTCATCTACTATATCACATTCCATTGGTTTATTTTCAGATTTATCTAAAGTTTTATCATTACTACATTCAATATCTTCATGTTGGCCTACGCTCCTGTGTTTCGGAGAGCTATTATGCCCGTCATCAGAGATATTCTTATCAAGTTCTATGGATTTTACACTTCTCGAACGATACAGCTTACAGTTTAAAAATACAGGATATTTGTTTTGCATTGAAATAGGCATTTTTTTAGCAAAAACTTTTACAGATGTGTAATGTTTCATATCAACCTTCTTTCGTATTTGTAACCTAAGGGAATCGTACTCAATATAGTCGTAACTGATAACTTTATTCTTTTTCGTCGATTTGTAACTTGAATTCCCGCCATCACTTGTCGTTGGGTCCTGAGAAAGATCGATTTGCTGCAATACCTTTTTGACACCGGTTTCGACGTTTTCAAGAGATTTTTTTGACAATTGACAAATCAAAAGTACTTTGTTTGCGGCTTTTTGAACTGCGTGGACATTTCTTAATTTATCCTTGCGTATTCTTTTCTCCTTTAGATTGTCGGAACGAACTCTTAAATTCGAGCCGAGTTTTGATAAATATTCCATAGCCTCGCACAAAACGTCAGAGATGGGCACTGCGTCCGCCATTTCGTAAAATTGCTTATTTACACATTTACACGCTAAACTTAGGTCCGAATCACTTAAGAAATGCAAAAAGCTAAACTTTAAATTCAAATCGCAAATCAGGAATGAATTTTATTGAATTCCAGAAAAGTATTCGCGGTATATCAATAGGTAGGTACGCTAAGCAAAAAAAATAGAATAAAACCACAGAGTAAAAAATGTATTTTTAAAAATGCAGGCTATTGACACCACCTCTTTCAGTCGCTGCGACTTCAGTTTTAAATCTTATTAACTTTTCTAATTGGTTTGTGTAATAGCAATGCATAATAAAACTACAACAGTATTGATTTTTCAATGCACAATAATTAATTATACAGTCTAAACTAAGGCAAAGGGCAGTAAATCTTGGAGAAAACTAGCTCTTTGCAAATGTACATTGCATAGATCGGAACGTACCCTTTACAAATCCCTCCTAAACTTGGTTGGATTATAGGACAGCTATACATAAATATATAATAAAATAGCGGCAATGTTATACATAGGAATAATATTATGTATATACCACGACGTGCATAATTTCTCGCAATTTTCTAGTAACTTAAACGTTTGATAAAATGACATTATTTAGAGATAACCAGTCAGATATTTTTGTTAGAAGGGTGAAACGATACCTTACACCAAAACAAAAAATGTTGAAGACCAATTTTTTGTACTTACCTTTCATGTAAATGGCTGATCTAGCGTTTTACCGTTTAATTTTCAATAGATGCCACTTAACTATAATCAGAACACATCATTGTACTTAAAAGTACACAATAAACCTTAAATCATACACATTTTCCACTCCTAATCCAAAAAATCGGCGAAAAAGCAAGGTAGGTAAACTATCCAAAACAGTCGTGAAAAAGGCCCATAGACAACTAGACATACTGTGCCAAAGCGAGAATTAATAGAATAGACAGAGAAGGAAAACGAGCAATAATTTCAGTTTTCGGTAGTAGGTAATCAAAGAGTATATAAATAGTGATTTGCCTTTTAATGAGCTTTTTATCACAGACTACAGTGTATATAGGGAGACTTTTTATTAATAAACAGTACATGAGACCTAACTACATAATAAAATAAATAATATAATTTAACGGTACCTTCTTAATTTTGTATTCTTAAATCTGCATACTTTTTATTAACTAACTACCTACTAACTAATTTAAAGGTACAGAATGACAGATCATAGACATGCAATTAAAATAGCATGCTCATTTTAAGCATGCTTTTTAACTGTTTCAAATTGTTTGTGAAAAGCATAGGTACTCATTTTAAGCATGCTCATGGATAAGCATGCTCAAAGCCTATACTCCAACACGTCATGCTATAGCAAGCACTCTGCCAGTGCAGCATTTAGTGAAAATTGAAAACCAAGTGACCCATTGCCCGAACTAAATAAAATCACCTTTTGCTGGAATGCAAAGTGTCCAAAAATGACAATCAAGAAAGAAAAAGGAAAAAGGAGGATTTGGGTCTGTGCTTGCCAAGGAGATTGCTCTTGGTTCTGTGTCTTGATTGCTGACAATATTCTGTGATGACATTTATTTTTAACCGACTTCAAAAAAAGGAGGAGGTTCTAAATTCATCGGAATCTTTTTTTTTTTTTTTTTTTTATGTATGTTCCCCGATAACTCGAAAACGCCTAGACCGATTTTGAAAATTATTTTTTTGTTTGAAAGGGTATACTTCAAAGTTGGTCCCATTTCAATTTGGTGAAGAGCTGATGAACATCTTCGAAGATAGATACTGGAACTCCTCAACGGATATGAGTAAATTGCTCGCGATCAGTGTAATAGCTTAGTAAACAGTAGACTTTTAACCAGTCATAGCATAATTCCATGGGGCCACTAAAAATTGTGAAATAAAAAATTTTTACAAAAAAAATAAAAACCGACTTCGTTACACAAACACTAAAAATTGAAAAATAATTTAATTTATTACCGAATATATTATGTATACAAGAGTTAATATAGTTCCATAATAATATTTTTTGGGGTCGGTGCCAATGAGGTGCCATTGTGGAGTCCCATAAAAATATGAAGTCTAGACGATTCGCGCAGCTAAAGCTAATTGGCACCGGCACCAAAAAGTATTATTATGGAACTATATTAACTCTTGTATACATAATATATTCGGTAATAAATTAAATTATTTTTCAATTTTTAGTGTTTGTGTAACGAAGTCGGTTTTTATTTTTTTTGTAAAAATTTTTTATTGTCATCTGTCAATGCAATTGACACATAAAAGATAAAAGGATAAGACCACAGAGTACTTTTTACATATGGATAAAACTTAGATAAAAGCACAAGAGGGACAAAGACCACAGAGTACTTTTTACATATGGAAAACAGACCGAGACAATTTTGTCATTGGTGGTGTCAATTTTTAGCATCTTTCGTAATTATTTGTTGTGTAATATAGTTATAGAATTTAACATCTAAAATGCTAGCGGGATCGTTGTTGAGGAACAATGGTTTAAGATCCCTCGTAAGGTTATATACGGAGGGGACTGGACAAAACCAGGGTACGTCTTCAGCTGCCCCGCCGCAGCCGCCAGCACCTGCAAAAGTGAACGCTAACGTCCCAGGTCTTAGCAGTGCAGTTATACACCCAGCATCAGAGCCTTTAGGCCCCGGTGTAGACCCTCAGAAGTCGGGACCGTACAAAGTACCAGAGTACTTTTGCTACGATAACATGAGTTACTTTGAAGCTGAAATTGAGATGTCCAAGTTTAGGCTGCCACAGCCCTCTGCGCGCAAGTAGACTGCGAAGTGATTGTTTAGGATAATATAATTTATTACCAACTTGTTTGATAAAATTATTGTTTAATCCATACCTATTTGTGTTATTAGTGTTAAATGTCTACAATATGACCAGAATCATAGGCATGTAACAAAGGTTTAATTAAAACGAATTTATAAGTATTTTTACTTTTATTGTATGAACTGATTTCCATACATACTAAACCTACTAAAACTTATTAACATCAAAATGCAACATCATAATATAAGACATACAGTATTACATATTACTTTTATACACTAAGCAGAATTCTTATAGAACAAAACAAATGCTAAACAGCAACTGAAGCCGCACCACTAATTATAACAACAGCTTCTTCTTCAGAAAGAGTAGGCGCAGGCTCCAGGCTTATGGCATACTCTTTCTCAGCCTTATGTTACTTCTTTTTTGTAAGTTTCTCTGATAAATCATCAAAGGATGGGTCTTGGAGATTGATCATTAAGCTGTTGCCAGAGAGGAATACTCTGTTTTGTGACTGTGCAATCATCCTTGAGATACTTTGGGCTGCACGAATTTTCCTTAACTTCAAGTAACCGGGATTCATTCCCATTGCTTTACCCAACATATCAGCGGCTTCTGCTTCTCCCTCAGCCTGCACAATTTTCTGCTGGCGCTCTTGCTTGGCTCTTTCAACCACGAAAGCAGCACGCTGAGCTTCCTGTTGTGCCACTTGTTTGGCTTCAACAGCTGCTGTGTATTCCTTTCCAAAACTCAATTCTGTGAGTGAGACATCATCCAAAATGATATTGAAGTCAGCAGCTCTTTCCACTAACTCCCTTCTGATCAAAAGTGACACTTGTTGACGCTGAGTTATAAGTTGCGATGCATTAAATTTGGCAACCACTGACTTCAGAACTTCATTACAAATAGATGGCAAAACTTTCTCATCATAATCAGTACCCAGTTGTCTGTACATGGTGGGCAGGCTGTTCGAGTCGGGTCGCGACAGGACTCTCAATGAAATGTTAACCATTTGCAAATCCTTGGAGCCGGTTGGAGAGGAAATCTTGCGGGGCCTTGATCTTATGTCATATATGATCGGATATTGGAACCAAGGGATGCGGAAGTGCAGTCCTTCTGTCATTACGTGTTGTTGTATTCCGCCGATTCTATTGAACATGATAGCACGGTGACCACCTTCGACTGTAAATAGTGATTGGGAAATTCCATAGGCCGCTGCGCCGACGACGGCCACTACTTTCAAACCGATGGCGAGACCGGGAGGCCCACCCTTGGCGAACTTCCCCGCCATGTCGTTTAGCTTACTTTGCGCCATCGTTATTTATTTCCCGACAGTTTTTTAGCGAAAAGATTTGTAACAAAAAATAACCTAGCAATCGAGCCCCACAATTGTGCAACTTGAGTGAACGAATGAATGACTTTTTATTTTGACTAAAAACCAAAACCAATCTAGATTTATGAGTGAATGGGTTATGGAAATCAAAACATGTCTGCTCAGCAAATCTGTGCCTGATTTTTATGTCGGCTCCGACATGGCTCCGACTGATTCGCCATGGACACAGAACACTAGGTATTACCCTAGGCGGTGCCATGTCCATGGAGTCCATGGACGTGTATTCGCTTCCAAAGTTTCCAGTATTGCATTAATTTACCCTTTGAAAGTAGGTAACGAATAGTCTGGACTAGACCTAATAATCTCATTTTTCGTTCTATTCGTCTGTGATATAGAATTTTATTGTCTATGATATTTTAGTCTATGTCCAGTATATAGTAGATAGGTAGGTACATAGATTGGTAGGGAGGAAAAGGGCGGGAAACTTCGTACTTGGCGGACGTGAAATTTTCGTGCTTTGATTTTATTAATTTGTAAATTCAATTTGGAAAAGGATTGGTGTTGTTTTATACTGTTAATATTGTAGTTTTAGTGACATTTTCATAGTAGTTAGCTGTATATATAGGTAAGTTTTTAAATTTAGTATACTTTACATTTCAAACTTATGGAAAGTCGGCCTCCCGATCCCGGGGGGTCAGATCCCCCAGGATCGCTGAATATTACATCAAAAATGGACGTATTAATTGCAGCGGTCGAGTCGTCAATGGACACTGACGTGTCCGTTGTGTCCAATGCCGACCAACCGTTGAAAAGAAAAATATTTTCACGCATTTGTATGACCTGTAACAAAAGAAAAAGGAAAACAAAAAGTCGAGATGGAAGAGAAAGGTACAGTTGTGAATGCAAGAGTGAACCTGACAATAATAAAGTTCAGAATGCCCCTTACCCAAATCCACAAACTGAATCCACAAATCCCACCGATAATAGTAGTCAATCTTCACTGCCAAAGCGTGTGCCAATTGGTCGTGCTTATTATCAACAATCCGACAATGCCCCATACGTAATACATGTACAAAAAGAAATTGAAAAAAGTGATAGCTCAACAACTCTACACCCAATAACTTTTGGTAGATTTTTGAAAAATAACAAATTTAGTGGTGTTGTGAACGGAAGCGTAAAACGTGTAGGTAGAAATCGCATCAGTATGGCGTTTTCTACCTACTTGGATGCCAACAATTTTTTAACAAACCCAATACTTGAACCCGCAAAATACAGGGCGTTTATACCCACATTTAATGTTACTCGCATGGGTGTGGTAAAAGGTGTCCCTAATGATTGGTCCGAAGAGGAAGTCTTACTCAACATGAGTGTTCCACTTGGTTGCGGACCAATCATTAAAATCAGGAGGATGAAAAGAAAAATTGTAGTGAATGATGTAAACCAATTCATTAACACGGGGACGGTAATAGTTACTTTTGATGGGCAAATACTGCCTACCCGGGTATATATGTGCTACACTGCTTTACCTGTAGAGTTATACATTTACCCCACTGTGCAATGCTACCAGTGTTGCCGTTTTGGACATGTCAAAAATCAGTGCCGGTCAGTGCCAAAGTGTTATAAATGTAGCCAAGGGCATTCTGGCGACACTTGTCAGGTAGAAGAAGAGTATTACCGATGTTGCCTATGCAAAGGTTCCCATCAAGCCATAAATAAAAAATGCTTAGAGCATAACAGACAGAGAGCGATAAAAGAAACCATGAGCAAAAGTTGTATTTCGTATATGGAAGCAATTAAAATACATCCACCAGTTGCAAACATGTCATATGCCGAAGCTTTGGTTTCAACGCCTGTGCCATCCTCTTCATCACAAGATATACATGGTCCCCAAAAATCTAAACTTCCATCTACTTCAAATTCAGTGCCGAATTCGTATAAAAAAACAGTTTTTATAAAGCCAAGATCACCCTCAAAGCATAGCAAAGGCTATGACCGCTTTGCCCACTCAGAAATAATAAGAGATCCTGTTTTACCTAAACAAAAGTTTAATTTTAATAATAATAGTTCTGAAAATAACATGAACATGGCAGACATTATTAAAATATTAATTCAATTATTATCACAATCAAATATAGTTACACCGTCCCATGTTGCCACAGTAATTGAAGCCTTATATCAAATATCTAATAATAATGGATCACAGAGCCAGAGTGATTCAGTGGAATTGCCTGAGCCTCAACAATAGAAAACAAGACTTAATATATTTTATTAATAAACATGACCCCTTTCTTATCTGTCTCCAAGAGACATGGTTGAGAAAGGAATTTTTGTTCAAAATGCCGGGGTATGTTTGTCTCAGAGAAGACAGACCTGATGGGTATGGCGGGGTGGCCATACTCATCAAAAATACTCTGACATTTACACCTATCACTCTTCCTGTACATAGCGATAACTTATCTGTTATTGCAGTTATTGTAAATAGTATATGTTATGTATCTATATATTTCTCTCGTCCTAATAATGAAATATTTAATGAAATTAATGAAATTTTAAATTTTTTACCGAAACCATTTTTATGTTTAGGGGATTTTAACTCTCATCACGAATTATGGGGATGTTCCTCAACAACCTTCTATGGAGAAAAGTTGTTAGATTTAATAAGCTCCCATAACTTGTGCATTCTAAATACTGGGTCTCCAACACGGTTGGCACGGACACCTAGTGCTCCAGATTTGTCCATTTGCACTCCTGATCTAGCTTCATCTCTCACCTGGTCAACAGCTGAATCTACTGGTGGTAGTGATCACTACCCTCTAATTATTACTTTCCCTTTTGATAAACCTCCAAAACATGTAAGACAGCCACGTTTAAAACATAAACTGACAGATGCAAAATGGAGTTTGTATAGTGCAGCCGTTGAAAAGAAAATCAATAATTTAACTGAAATTAGTCATTTGAATATATTTGAATCCTCACAAGCTTTATCTGCAGCTTTAATTGAAGCTGCAGATGAAACTTTTCCAGTAAAAAGTGGTGAGTGCATGGAATTTATTCCATCTCCACCATGGTGGGATGTAGAGTGCACTAATGCTGTTAAAGAAAGGAAAGAAGCAGAAAAACAATTTTGTCAAAATATGACGGATGAAAATTTTGATAATTACTTAAAAATTGCCAATACCACTAAGGAGCTACTTAGGATAAAGAAATATGAAGGATGGCACAGGTTTTGTAAATCCTTGAATCCTAATGTTTCACCTTCAATTGTTTGGCAAAATATAAGAAGGTTTAGATCTGCATTTAAAGATTCACAACAGAATAAAATATCTCCAGCTCTAGCAGAGCAAATCATGGATCGTTTGGGTCCTCCTTATGTACCTGAATGTCCCATGGCCTCAACGCCCCTAATAGTATCTAATGATAATTATAATAATGTAGATTTGAATTCGCCATTTACACTTAACGAATTGAAAGGCGTACTGTCATCGACTAAGGATTCTGCACCAGGGGAAGACGGGATTCCTTATTCCTTCTTATCGAACCTTGACGACAATATCCTCAGGTACTACCTTTCTTTGATCAACAACGTTATGATGGCGGGTATCGTCCCCGAATCCTGGAGGTCCCAAACTTTGATCTTATTACAGAAGCCGAATAAACCGAGTTCAGATCCAACATCGTATAGGCCAATAGCATTATCGTCGGTATTAGCTAAAACTGCTGAACACCTCATTAAAATCAGGCTGGAATGGTTTTTAGAACATAATACATTATTATCAAGAAACCAGTTTGGTTTTAGGAAAGGTAAATGTACCCTTGACAGCTTGAGCGTTCTTACCACAGACATAAGACTAAGTTTCTCTAAAAATGAGTCTTTGGTTGCTGCCTTCCTAGACATAAATGCCGCCTATGATAATGTAAATATCTCGATTTTAAAAAATAAATTGCTAGCCCTGAATATTCCTAATTTATTAATTAATTTTATTGTAAATATGTTGTACGAAAGATATATAAAGTATTCGTTAGATTCGTCTGAAAGTGAAATTATATATAGAACTGTGTGGAAGGGTTTGCCACAAGGCTCTGTTTTGAGCCCTATATTATATAACATTTATACTTACGATTTGGACATTTCTGTTAACAGATATGCAAATGTGCTTCAATATGCAGATGATTTGCTTTTATATGTTGCTGGACCATCTTTGGATAATATTAGTGAATTGTTAACTTTAGCGTTAAATGCTTTAAAGTGTTGGTTATATAATAATGGGCTAGATTTGTCACCATCTAAAAGCTCTGTTGTAGTATTTTCTCGAAAGCGAAATCTCCCATCTCTTCATATTAATTACAATGGTATTCCGCTAGCAGTTAAAGATAAGACAAAATTTTTAGGCGTAATATTAGATTCTAAACTTACTGGAGTTCCTCATTTTGAATATGTTTCATTAAGGTGTGAGCGAAATTTGAATATTCTAAGGTGCCTTACAGGAGTATGGTGGGGTGCACACCCTTTTACAATGAGATTGTTATATAATGCTTTAATAAGAAGTGTTTTAGACTATGGAACATTCTTGTTACACCCTGGTAATACAACTGCAGCTAAAAAGCTGGATATGATCCAGTCAAAGGCTTTGAGGTTAGTTACAGGTGCGATGAAATCGGCTCCGACAAATTGTCTTCAGGTAGAATGTTGTGATCCGCCCTTATATATGAGAAGACAATTCCTCTGTGATAAATACTTTTTTCGTACATTAGAGCTAAGTTCCCATCCGTTATTTCCAAAAGTACGACAACTTGCATATCAGGTTGATAACTGCAATTACTGGACCCATAAAGACTCTCCATGTCTTGTAAAAAGTCTTAGAAAATATGAAAGTTTGGGAGCTCCCACCCATCGAAGTATTACTCTTCCTCTATACCAGCATAACTACAAAAGCCTTATTGCTGTCCCGCAAATTAAATTCGATATAGGATTAAAATTAAAAGATAACCTTAATCCAAAACAGGAATTTACTAACATCGTCAATAATAAATGGCCCGACAGGCACTATGTGTTCACAGATGCTTCTAAGCATGAGGATAAGAGTTGTGTTGGGGTTGGGGTATATCATTCACAATATAAAGGTATACAACAAATTAAACTTCCACCTGAAACTTCCGTTTGCACCGGTGAATGTTATGGTTTACTTAAAGCTTTGGAATATATTTTAATTTTAAAGATACCGAAAACCATAATATTTTCTGATTCCCGCAGTGTTTTAGAAGCTATTAATAGATTTCCATTCAAATCCCATAAACAGTCTCCAATTGTTTTTGGGATTAGAGATCTTTTATATAAATGTTCACAGAGAAATTGCGATGTTGTCCTAGCTTGGGTACCAAGCCATGTGGGCATTCTCGGAAATGAAAGGGCTGATCAATTGGCAAATGAGGCTATACGCATTGGAGATACTGTCCCATACACCAATTATTGTTCTGACCTGATAAATTTATCCAAAGTATATTTGTATGAAACCTGGGATGGGGTATGGAATAACGATAGTTCAGTAGGTAAACATTATAGAAAAATTCAGACGTCCATTCCGAGAAAACCATGGTTCAGTCGATTAGTTTTCTCCAAAACTGTCACCTCTGTTCTGTGTAGAATACGCTTGGGTCATGTTTGTACACCAGCCCATTTGTACAAGATGAAAATTGTTCCCGATCCTTACTGTTCCTGTGGGGAGTATGGGGACTTGAATCATATTTTCTTTGCATGCACTTTGTATGATCGGTCTGCCTTTCTTGCTCATCTCGAATCATTGCATATACCATTTCCTACATCTATAGTTTGTTTATTATATACTAATTCTTCAAATATTTATAAAGTTCTAGCTTTGTTCCTAGAAAAAAATGATATCAAGTTATAGTATATATGTGGGTATATTATTATTAGATTAGTGAAAACCTTATCCTTTTCCTTTCAAATTCCAAATCCCGATTTTTCAATTTTATCCATAGTTTCCCTAACTTTAAACTTTAATAAATAACAAACCTGACATTGGCTAATCTGTGTAAAGCCAGAAGAAGAAAAAAAAAAAAAAAAAAAAATAGATTGGTAGGTACCTACTATGCTATGTCCTATGAGTTGATTTGTCCACAGACCACTAACATATTTAGTCTGTGACAGATGAAAAATATCCTATATGTTATTGGTCTGTGATGAAAAATAAAAAAGTGAGGAAAACAGAACAGAATATTTTGTGTAAAATATTTTATAAAACACAAAATTAAAGAATAACAAACGTTTTACCGCTGGTAAATTACCTACGCCACGTCGGCTAACCCATTTTAAAAGCTCCCATATTATTCAATATAAGGCTTTTTGTTGGATTGAACGTAAATAAACAATGGATTCTTGCCTCGGTGTCGAACAAGATTTGGACAAAGCTACTTCGAAATTCACTGTTCTCAATGACAATACAAATAAAATTTTAGAAGACTTGATCAATCAGGTTGAAGAATTAAGGAGAGAGATATCTCAGCGTAAGTGAAAACCTTAAAACGCCTCTTACCAAACAATGATATGGCATTTTGTAATTTCTTGGAACACTTACTTTCTCCCATTCTAAACACAAGTTTACAGGGAAACTTTAGTTCAGTAAAATAATTAAAAGATCGGCTAGCGATACGACGGTTGGCTCAATAAAAATAAATTCGCCTTCCGTCGGTCAGTCGGCTAGACACTTCCAAAATAATTAATGCTAACCTTTCATATGACTTGTTTGACCCCAAAATAAAAGTTGTTCTCAATATTGTTCACTCAATATCTATAAAAAGGTTGAAATGGGAAATGTAACTGTTGCCCATAGGCATCCATAGATGCTTACTATAATTACCTATCCACTCTGTTTCCACCAGTGGGTCTCCAAAGGCCCTTATTCTATCATTTTTCATAATCCTTACAAAATTTTAATATTTAATACTGACTGATCGACAACACACAGCTGCTATACTGGATTTAGAAACTTGACATTTTGCATGTAGTTCTATCTATAATTAAGAAGGGATTTTGAAAAATGCCAATGGGATTCTTTAAAAAATCCATACAGACAAAGCAGCGGGAATTAACTAATCACCTCCCATATTTTAAATGTGAAAGTGTTTGTTTATTGGTTCGTCCTTCAATCACCTTACAACAGAGCAATAGAGCTGATGTGATAGTTAGAAAACTGGAGAGTGACTTAGGCATAGAACTTTTTATCCTGGAAAATAAAAGACTAAGAGATAGGATTTTTAACAACCTAAATCCAAATCGACGAAGCAGCGGAAATCAGTACCCTTATTATAAATGCGAAAGTGTGTTTGTTTGTCCTTCAATCACGTCGCAACGGAGCAACCGATCGATGTGATTTTTTGCACGGATATAGTTTAAGACCTGGAAAGGGACATAGGCTACTTTTTATCCCGGAAAATCAAAGAGTTCCCACAGGATTTTTAAAAACTTAAATCCATGCGTATAAAGTCGCGGGCATCAGCTAGTTGGTTAATATATTAAATTAACTCATTAGAAATAATGTTTTGTTTATTATTTCAGAACCCCCAAACACACCCTTAACACAAAACCAAGAGACGGTTGTAAATGATCTGGCATCATCAGTCAAACACTCAGTGTTCCAACTGTCTACAGGTAAGGACTAAGAGCCGTTACGCACTGCATCCGATCCGAGTCCGTGAAAATACGTTCCTTTTTGGGGTTCCGTACCTCAAAAGGAAAAACGGAACCCTTATAGGATGTCTTTGTTGTCTGTCTGTCTGTTAAGGAACCTGTAGGGTACTTTCCGTTGACCTAGAATCATGAAATTTGGCAGGTAGGTGGGTCTTATAGCTGGCATTAGGGGAAAAATCTGAAAGTCGTGAATTTGTGGTTACTATGTCTAACACTGAATCATAGCCACTGATCTCATTTGACATTGATTGGTCCTACATTGTTGCTTCACTGAGTGATTTAAAGCTTGATTAAAAATAAATGTCAAGTAAGCATGGTGGCTATCATTCAGTGTTAGACACTGAGTTAGCAAATCAGTAGGCTGGTTGTCCTCCTTGGACATAGGCCTAATCTAGGTTGTACATAGGCATAATCTAGAATTCGCCATTTTTCTCCTGTCTAGTGCTAAGCTGTGCGAGCCTTGTAATGCCTTGCACCGGAAGACGCAGCATTGGAAGACTCCACTAAGTGGACGGATGACATCAGACGAGTCTCAGGGAGCAACTGGATTCAGGCATCGCAAGACCGTGGCGTGTGGAAGTCCTTACAAGAGACCTATGTCCAGCAGTGGACGTCTATCGGTTGATGATGATGAATAACTTAATGCAGATAGCCTAGAAATACCAAAAAAAAGCTTCATTTTGTTTGTCTTACCAGATCACCGCGAGTTGCACGCAACAGTGTCGCGGGTGGGCAAGTCGATTGACAGACACTTCATAGCAGACTATGCGGCTGTGGCACCCAAGGCAGAGTCTTTCTGTTCTGACACCAACAGACCCATCATGGAGCAGGCCATCGCACAGCATTTGTATAGACAGGTACAGATTTAATTAGGAATCTATGAAATAAAATGTTTGTGACTCAAATATTAGACATTTTTGTATGTACTTTTTCGGCAATGTTTTGTCTATATATAAGTATGCGACTATATTTATAAGTAATTGTTTTATCCAAAATTAAAAAAAAAAATCTTAAAAATTTCTAGATAATACTATAACCATATTAATATATTTTGTGGTTTTAGAAACTATATTATGTTGTCTTGGGAACTGTAGGTACATAATCAGTCCATACGTTTTGGGAACGCTGTGGTGTGCTGTGATTTCTAATATTATTCTAAAGAAAATATAAAAAAATTGGACTACACTTTGATGCAAGATTTTTTACACTTTTATTACCTGTTATCTCCCAAAGTCACCATGATTCAAACAAACATCCAAACAAACGTTCCTCCCAGTGTTGGAGACAATTACACAAAGAAACTTTCAGCTTTTATAAAATAAGGAAGGTCTGGCATGTGCTGGCTCTTAAGTCTTAGGCCAATAGCTGATTTGAATACTATAAAGGCATACTTTAGCACGCACAACAGACGGAAACGTTTAAGTACGGAAACCAGCCCAGAGCGTAGAAAGAAAGAAGGCTTATACTTTCAGGATCTGGAAGATGTAGGCGACTCGCTAGTAGGCGAGGCCCGAGTGGGCGTGTCGGAGCGTGGGAGCACCTTCGCTCAGCTGCAGCGCTGCGCCGCAGCCCTGGCGGCCGCAGACCCCGCGCCAGCGCTCGCCTGGGCCGCGTCCCGGGAACACGACCTGACGCACTCGCCGCTTCTCTTTACTCTACATCGGATGCAGATGATGAAGGTAAGCTATATTAAGTCACTGCTAGGTGGATATTGCACAAGCCCCACCCTCCGCAAGAGAAAAAAAGCCGGCCAAGTGCGAGTCAGATTCGCGCACCGAGGGTTCTGTACTACAGTCGTATTTTTTCGAGTGCCTTCGAGAGCCTAGTGGTTAGGACGTCCGCTTTTGATGATTTGTTCTACATTTTGCACGATAAATCAAAAGCTATTAAGCATAAAATACATAAAAATCGAAAAGAAATATCGACAAATAAAAACAAAAATTAATCGTGGTATGTACCCGTTTTATACATTAAAATACATAAAAATCTTTTAGAATGTACAGGTAAAGCCCTTGCATATGATACCCCACTTGGTATAACCTTACTTTGAAGGTTGAAAATACTAATTATTTGTTCATTTTAATTTTTTTGTGATTTAACCACAAATTCACGGTTTTCGGATTTTTCCCCTTGTGTGTGCTATAATACCTATCTACCTGCCAAATTTCATGATTCTAGATCAACCGTACCTGATAGGTTTCTTGACATACACTACAGACAGACAGATAACGAAGTGATGCTATAAGCCTTTTTCCTTTCTGAGGTACGGAACCCTAAAAGCCAGTAAACTGCGAAACCTGTACCTCGCACACGAAAGGTTCCGTACAATGGTACAAGAAATAACACTTTTTATTGTTTTATGATGAAGCCACAAATTCATGCTTATCTGATTTTTCCCTTCAGCTGTGCTTATGAAATATTGCTACCAAATTTCCTGATTCTAGGTCAACGGGAAATACCTACCCCTACATTATTGAATTCGTATTGATTCCCTTGACGGGTCCTGGCCGACAGACAGACAATGAAGTGATCATAATATAAACGTTTCTTATTTTATCTAGAGATACGAAACCCTAAAAACAAGTTAATTTGTACAGTTGGCGCGTTCAGAGGGCGTATCGGCGGCCATCGCGTACGCGCGCGCTCACCTGGCGCCGCACGTGGCGCGCCACGAGCGTGCGTTACGCGCCTGCATGGGCGTGCTGGTGTGGTGCGCGCCCGCTGCGCCGCCCGCGCCGCCGCCGCCGGACTATGCGCATTTGCTCGACCTGAAGGCGCTGGGTGAGTATTCTTTTTCAGGGAGACGGTGGGAAGGAGTGGGTGGTGGCGCGCAGAGTACCCACGTCAGTGCCTACGGCAGCACACGAGCTACCCCGCACTACAAACGCGGTAGAGCACGCAGCTTCGCCAGCTCTACCGCGAGCAAATCTGTATATTACGCCTAACGCGCGCCACTACGCTTTTCTATATGAACGCTCTTCGCTCGAGAATGTGATGCAACTATAGATATATTATTCAATCAGAATTAAAAAATATAAATTGATGCAGGTGCGGAAGCAGGCGAGCTGTTCCTACGCGAGGCGTGCTCACTTCTCCGGCTCGCGCCGCACTCGCCGCTGGCGGGCGCCGTGCTCGCGGGCGCACGCGTGCTCCCCGCGCTGCACGACATCCGCGCCAAGATGTCGCACCCGCACGTGCTCGCCGCCTGGGCTGACGACGAGTTGCCTCTCGAGGTGATCTCTCTAAAGTCATACATCAGTTATTGTTATTTAGCTTTTAATTAGATAAATGTGTTACGTGTAGATACCTAATTTTGACGGCTTCGGTATACGAAAAAACTCAAGCTTCGAGTTTATGATTATACCTGAATTTGTTGTAACCTCAAAAAAAAAAAAAGTGATGTCACAGTTCTGGCACAGTACCGCCATCAATTTTTGTTTCATACACTTTGAAGCTGCTGTACCTGGCGGTAATATGTGTTGGACGGAAGCTGTAGATGGTGGCGATCGCAATAGATCGAACGGTCAATGTTATACAGGGTCTGCAGGCGCCTTGCATAGTTACAGAAAATTGGAGTTTCAGTGTTGATAAATATTTGCATTGTTTGTGTTATAGGTGGAACTAGGCGAAGAGGGCGGCGGATATCACTCGGTGTTCGCGTGCCCCATCCTGCGCCAACAGGCGTCGGATCACAACCCGCCCATGCGCCTGCTCTGCGGACACGTCATCTCGCGGGACGCGCTCAACAAACTCGCCATGGGGCTCAAGTGAGTGTTGGCCAGTTTTTTTTCTTTTTGTGTGCATTAAAGTTTTCTATCTAGGATAATTAAATAATAGGAAATAAGAAATTAGTAATACGGTTAGTCTACACTATCTACACTAATATTATAAAGAGGAAAACTTTGTTTGTTTGTTTGTTTGTTTGTACTGAATAGGCTCAAAAACTACTGGACCGATTTTAAAAATTCTTTCACCATTCGAAAGCTACATTATCCACGAGTAACATAGGCTATATTTTATTTTGGAAAAAAATAGGGTTCCGTAAGATATTTGGGTTTTTCGGACACAAGGTGTAAAAAATCAACCAGAAAAGTTACTTATTTTGCGTACGCTGCCTAAACTATAAAAGATAGAACCATAAAATGTTCTAATTAATTGTAGATCTTATAAATATCTACAAAAAAGTCCGCGACACACTATACCCATCTATGTCGAGTGAGGCACAGCAACCATTTTTTTATTTAAAAATCTTGAATTTTTTTTGGACTACATTTAAACGCGTTTATTTTACTCATGCTATTAATCCTTATCAAAATAAATGATTTCATCACTAAGAACAGTTTATGGAGATAATATTTGGTCTTTGAATGATTAAAATTGGACGTTTGGTTTTGAAGTTATGGCGAAATTAAAATATTACGATTTCTGCTGCACGGCCCGTTGCGAAGTGGGCGTCACCAAGGCGGGGGTGCGCGTGCGGGAGGGGAGTTTAGATCTATGAGTAAGGTACCCGCGCGGCTCATATTATTATTATTATATAAAGAGGTAATGTCGTTAAGTTTGTTTGTAGGGGGTAATCTTTGGAACTACTGAACCGATTTTGAAAATTCTTTCACCAGTAGAAAGCTACATTAATCCTGAGTGACATAGGCTAAACGGGATCTTTAAAAACCTAAATGCACGCGGGCGACGCCGCTAGTTAGTAATATAAGATGTATAGTATAACTATTGTATCAGAGAATAAAGGCTATTTTATTTTATTTTATTTAAAGTTTTCTATCTATCTGTCTTGTTTCAGACTGAAATGCCCCTACTGTCCGATGGAGCAGTCGCCGTCGGAAGCCCGGCAGATCTACTTCTCGTAAACACGCAGACACTACGACATATTGTACTATAGCATATTAAGTTTAGTCGTTAAACATTTCAAACAAATCTAGTGACTCAAAGGTAGCACTTCTAATGACAATTTTTATGACATTTTCATAAGTGTATGTCCTTGAATGTCACATATTATGGTGTAGACTAACTACAGTACCCGCCAGGAAATATTGTAGATCGGCCTTTAGAAAGATATAGCGGTCTCGTAGAGCGTTGTCTCTATCGTTGAAACCGAAAAAACGTCACTTAGGTATGAGTGACAGAGACAACGCTCTACAAAGCTGAAATCTCTTTCTAAAGGATAATGTACAATATTTCTCGCTGGGCACTTTACTGTTGTGCTGTGTCGTGTTGCGACAAAAGGGAATCAGAATCATACAGCTATATTTTGAGAAACTGATTAACTGACTATCAACGTATGGTTCAGGACTCTGGAGAGTAAAATCTAAATATATAAAAGGAAATACTGACTGACTGATTAATTATTCAACGCGCAGCTCAATCCACTGGACGGATGGCACTGGCATGCAGATAGTGGACGTCCGAAAGGATCTTTGAAATTTCAACCCCTAAGGGGGTAAAATAGGGGTTCAAAATATATGTAGTTCCGCATCTGCATCAATTAATGCGGACACCCATACGTCACCCGCGCTCGCCCTCACCTGGTTAGTGCCGATTGCCATCTCCAACTATATGTATGTGAGTTTATTCCATCATGACTTCTAAAGACCTGAACAGATTTGGATGTATAGGGTATCATCCAGAGTGACACTGGCTATAAATTTAAAGCAAAATCAGTACAGCATACTATAATTATATAAAGCCCAATTACCACTCACTGACTCACTCACTCACTGACTCACTCACTCACTGACTGATTCATTGACATAATTGACGTACGGGAGATACAGTGCGACAAGGCTCTCTTGGCACTTCAATGACATTGACAGGGGGGCGCTGTTGGAGAACAAAGGCTTAGAATATTCAAACAAGAACAAAGTGGACACTTGACGGCAACGTTAGTTCCGATTTTCGCCACGCGCCAAGATAGCCTTGTCGCACTGTATGTTCGGGTGCGGGATGGGAGTAGGGAAAAATTATGACATTTCGGAAAAACAAGATGGCGGCCGATATGACTTTGCGGCAGGGCAGTCGTGTTTTAAAAAAAAATCTTAATAGGTATAGGTATAAAAGAAAAAGGTGACTGACTGATCTATCAACGCACAGCTCAAACTACTGAACGGATCCGTCTGAAATTTGGCATGCAGATAGCTTTTATGACGTAGGCATCCGCTAAGAAAGTATTTTTGAAAATTCAACCCCTAAGGGGGTAAAATAGGGGTTTGAAATTCGTGTAGTCCACGAGAACGAAGTCGCGAGCATATAATCTAGTTAAGTATAATAAGATTTGTTTAGATCAATCATAGTTCAATTAATAGGTAACATCTATCTGGATACCTATAGGTATCCCAATAAAATTTACTCAACTTCCTTATAGAAATAATAATGTTATCCTAAGAGCCTATAAAACAAGTTATGGATGGAACACGGTATTTTACAGCAAGCGAGAAAAATCTATAAAAATGTATAAACAAGATAGTATTAGCAATAAGCAATCGAAAAATGTTAATTTCAGCTTATAAAATTATATAACTAATGACTTATAATTTATTTTAAAGATTTCCCTTTTTTATCTATTCTACAAACTATATCCAAAACACATGATTTCGACTGTGACGTCACATGGATGGAAATTGTAATGTATTTCACTAAGAAAACACCGTTGCTTACCAATCCGTGTGACGTCATGACAGCTCATTAACCGAAAAAGATGGCGAGTAGCGTTTTCGCGGCGAAATTTGGCATGCAAAATTTAATTGCATTTTTATTGCACTTATCGATCGAATAAAATTTTTGATTTTTTTTTTGGGAGTTTATTGTAATTTTAGGATCAAATTAAGACACTTTTCAAAAAAATACCCTAAAAGGGTAAAATACCCTATTCCTCAATACACTTGCTAGGCTCTTGCACTATTATAAGATAGGTATTGTTAGTATAGTCCATACAAATTGAGTTCTCACTCGCCATTTTAACTCTACGGGTCAAATGTCATGTCAAAAGTACAGTTCACCTTTAAAATAAAATACACATAAAGTTAAAATGGTGCGTGTGAACTCATTTTGAACGCATTACACCTATGCATCAATATAAAGCTGTCACTACACACTAGTTAAGTTTTGTAAATCTATTATTAATATTGTAAGAATGTTCAGGTTTGTATTTTTGGTAGTGACGAAATAATATTAAAAAATATTTGTAAATTATCGTAGCAGAACTTATTTATTTGGTTTAAGCAACGTTGGCCATAGTCTATAAACGCTAGGTAAGATACGAAAACATAAAAATCATACCTAATAGAAAAAGTTAACACAGCCAACTGAGCCTTATTTTTATGAAAGGTAAGGATTACATATAGCAATATCAGTCATAAATTGCATGTGTCTCGAGGGAATACTAAGTTTGTTTGTGATTTCTTATATTGGAATAAATTGATTTCAGTATTATTTTGTTTCTCTTTTATACCTAACCTACAATTCTCAATACAATATTATATAGCCGGCCACGTGTAAATGAGATAAGGCTTCGACCTCCGTACTCGTCCTAAATCTATAAGAAAGCTTCAGATATCGTGAGCGCAGACGTGTTTCATCTAATGTTTCAGTTTATTGGAAGATAGGGTGATGAAAATTACCAGATTGGTCTATTGATTTTGAACAGGACTCCGCTCCGCGCCAGTGGAAACGCTTCCTAAGGCTAGTTTTTACCACGAGGTCCTATATATGTATTGTATCGAGGTTTAATTTTATTACATTTTCAAAGGACTTCAAATACATGGAAGTTTACTAGCTGATGCCCGCAACTTCGTCTGCGTGGATTTAGGTTTTTAAAAATCCTGTGGGAATTCTTTGATTTTTGGAATAAAAGTAGCCTTTTTATTTTATATTCTGCAAACAACTACAGTACGCGGTCGAAAGTAATGTACATCGGCTTTAAGAATGACATTTCGGCTTTGTAGAGCATTGTCACTTGTCTCTGTCACTCATACCTATATGACGTTTTGTCGGTCTAAACGACAGAGACTGCTCTACAGCCATCCTTCCTTCCTCCTTCTAAAGGTCTATGTACTGTTAAAATGAAAACCACTTTGATATACTTTTACATACATACTTTAATCACGGTTTGCTTATTAAATTGGTTTACAAGAAAGTACAATGAACTATTCATATTCCAAGCGTCCCATAAGAGTCTAGAGTCTATGCCAAAACCATCGACTCTTAGCAAACGTCAGAGGGTTAGGGCGTATCCAGTAGGGCGATTGTCTAAAACCTGCATCAATCATTATTACAATCTCAATTGTTCTGATTGGCTGAATTTGTGCGATTCTTTTTGCAACAATGCATTGTGGCCAATAGTGAGCGAGCATTAACCAATCAGAGATGATTGCGATCGTGACATTGTAGCTGTCAAACAACCGCGGTAGGGCCACAGGCTATAACCGATTCACGTAACACAATGTAGAAGCGACCAATGTCAAATGAGCTCAGTGGCTATCATTCAGTTTTAGACACTGAGAGGGAATCACTCCTCAGAAAAATGAATAAAACAAATAATTATCTTTAGTACATAATTTATTTAATGGATATGTACACAGACAAAAAGATTTTTAGGACAAATAAAAAATTTGGCAATAACTCTCAACAATAGCAATAATAGTGGTGTTCGTTCACAAGCCAAAGAAAATATTAACAACAACAATGATTTCACAGCTTAAAATAAATTGGACATACAAACATATAATATTATAAATTTTATTTCAAAATATTAACGTTACCTTTGAACAATAATGCCCGCAAATTAATCCCTATTTTTTTTGGTAACATTGTGATTTTCCCACATGCGATTAATATAGGTACGATAAAAATAATTATATTTTTCTTTACTAAAATCTAAATTACATAACAGGTATGACCGTGGTAGTGGAGATCGTAAGCTTGAAGAATAATTCTAAAAGAGTTGTTGAGTCTCCAAGGATCAAGAGCTGGAAGCTACCTTGTTTCAAAGAATTAGTTGATCATCCAAAAGAATGCTACCAGCATTTTGGGTAATAGACTCGCTGCGGTTATTAATGTAATGTAATTTTGATTACTGAGAAATATCAAATAAATCATAAAATAATTTCTTGTCCAGGGACGTAATCAAATATGACATTGGGTGGGTCAAAAGTCAAAAACCCCCAAAGATATTGTAAAAACCGACAGGTATTGGATTATTTTGATTTCATTTGAAACTGGACATTATTTTCAAAGGAAATGCAATAAAATTACAATAAAATGATCAATTGTTTACAAAACCAATCAAAACTATCTACAATAATTGTTTCGAAGGAATCGTTTCACAATCCAATTTTTATAAAAATCAATAACAACATTACAAACTAATTAAAAATAAATTAATCAATAAATTATATATTATTTTTGTTTTTCTGGTAAAGTATGAGCCGCAACAATTTTAATATCATGTTGATATAACCTTATATGTAATTTTGATTACATATTATTACACCTTACTGATTCGCTTGGATTGTGTTATCCTATATACATTAATATGTACTTTTGTCACGTCAATCTTGACATTTCTTGTAAGAGCTGGTATCAGTATTAACAAAATTAATTTAACAAAATTAATTTCGCGCTTGGTCAAGATTTCAATCTCATACCAAAATCTGAACACAGTAGGTATATTTCGAACAGAATTTGCATAGTTTTTTTTCATTAAATGAATAAAATGCTGTAATATAATATTATGTATTCAAAACCACTTAAATATATCACTTAGTAAATAAACCGCAATGTATCACACAATTATACACATAGCATCTACCAGCGAAGTCCTAATATTAGGTACTAATTATTGCTGTAAAATTTCATCTACACATTATATTTATACCACCAAAAGAAAGGCTACTTACTGTACAGGCGCGGAAAAATATATTAGAAACCCGTATATATATATATATATATATATATATAATACATGGTGTTCTATTTTATTTGAATCATAATATTTAAAGTCAGCAGGCAGTGTGCATATACTGGTGATTTGATAGAGATGGCAATAATGGTTGAAATTATTTATTGGGTACTGTTATTTGATAAAACATAATATAGGTACTATATCAAATCAAACAACTTTGGTTCAAATTTTAAGAAGTTCAATATTTATTTATTCATGGAATTAAATTTTGAAAGCCGCTATTCGGAAGTGTTTTTCATGCACAAAATATGATTTATGATGAAAAAATTTACTTTTAAATGTGGATAAAATAAACTGATTATTTATTGTTGATTGATTCTTTAGTGGATACATATTTCTCATTTATACGAACTATGTACCAACTCAAACCAGCAACACCTCTCGACAACACAGCTGCACAGGCTACCCTTCCAGAAAACACAAAATATTTTTAATCGAAATGATTTTTTTCCGCAACTGTACGTTACCTAATAGATCAATGAGTTAAAGATGGAAGACGCTTCTAAATACAGCAAAAATGTATGTATTCAATTTAGCATTTAATTAATTAATTACATAACTATAATATCACTTATCACCTAATCTAAATACATATGTGTTATACATATATTCTTTTTCTTCATTTATAGGTAAATACACTCGATTTCTGGTACCGATTTTTATTGGATTATTTAAACTGGTCATTTAGGAAGTTTCAAATGTAAATATTTAAATTAATTTAATTTATTAATAAAACCCCTTTTCTGTGCAAATCTATGCATATTGGTTTAAGACATGTTGGAATTTGTATTGGAAAATTCTAAATGACCAGAGTATATAGATTGGTATAGGATAAGTGTACTCTTTTATTTTATCAATTTGGCACACATTATGAATTACAGTGATACAATATTTCAATTATCATAATACAGAAATTGAAATAATGCCTTGCAAGTCAATATATTGTATTATGAAACGGATTTGAGAATAAGTTGTGCAATTCAATTGCAATCAATTTCAAAATTTGCATTGTGATTGAATTTTCTAAGTTTCATTCATATTAAAAACAAATTGAATTTACTAATAAATAATATTGCTTCACAAATCAGTCATGGTTCAGTCTAGCTTAAATGTTTTATAACTAAGACAACATCAAAAGCAAGTGATAGAGTGGGTATATTAACTGTGTGTGACATGATCTTTGGGAAGAAGTAAACTTATCTAAAATTATTTAAGAGTTTGCTTAAAAATTTGTTTCCGTTATTTTCAATTATTGCCACAGTAAGCAGTATTTTTATTTAAATTAACATACAATAATAATAAAATAACAAGTGTGTCATTTATTCTAGAACCTAACAACCACTCAACCAAATCAAGTAATTGATGAAATGTTTAGTTATTTAGTAAAGTCTAATTCTTAGAGAAAAGAATGAAATTCCACCTAAATAATATACAACTTACGTAAGTAAATAAATAAATTAAATATTATTATCAATAGAAATAAATTAATTTTGCAATTTGTATCATAAATATATCCATATTGTGGGACTTTCATTTACTTGTTGCAAAAAGCTCCAGATTTATAAAGTTATTTACGACATAAATAAATAATAATCAATAGATGGGTGCTTTGAAATTCGCATGAAATACAATAAATATGAAAGACATTACTTAAATATTCATTGCATACAGTTTTAAGCAACAGTAAGTAGATCACATGGTAATGAACACAAAAATACAGCTTATAGCTAAAAGCTATAAATATTACAGCTTCATTCATATTATTATATTATTATGTATCAAGTTAAGACTGTATCACTTTAAAGTACAAGAGATGTTTTATCATTTAAAAACTTTTTCATAGTAGTTTTGTCTTCAAAACGAACACAAAAAAATAGTAGTTTGACCTACCCCAGACAGATTCCTGACTACGCCCCTGTCTAAGATAAGATAGATTTTTAGTCCTTATTAAATCCTGAGAAATTTTATTTGAATAATATTCATAGGGCCCGGCTTGAAGCGGCGTAGTGGGGGAAAGGTGGTGGATCCAGGAAGCAAGACTTGACTAACCAATGGCGCGTACCCGCCCACTGATCCACGAATTGCTTGCGCTCGCCATTCGCCAATCGCGTCAATGTTCAAGTTTTTTTTTTGGTTTTTTTGCATTTCAACCGTGCCTAACAACTGCTCTGTATATTACACAATGGGGCCGATTCTCTAGGCGGTTTTCTAATTTTAAAATGTCTAATATTAGACTTAGAAAGGTGTGTTATTCTGAAAACCCACTTAAATGACAGGTCTAACCTAAAATTGAATTTGACAGCACTAAACTATTCAATTTAGATTTTAAAGAGCAAAAGTTATTCTGTTGCACGAACTAAATGCCTAAATTAAGAAACGTCAACCTAACATTTTCTAAAATTAGAGTGGACCTCGCGAGGTGCCCACTAAATTTAAAGAGTCTGCTTAAATGGCAAAATGGACGTGTTTTGAAAGAAATATTTTTATTTGAGTTTAGAATTGTTATATTTAAGATAAAAAAAGTGTCTTTTAAGTGTTTTAATTTAATTTAAACTTTATAAAATGGAAATATACGTGGTTTCTCTGGCTCGTCGTTAATTCGCAAAAAATAATTAGGTTGGTTATCTACTTTGTTGTCTAAGAGTATCAGACACCTCCACAGACATCCTGGCGGCTTCAGCAAGGCAAACCTAAGATCCTTAAGTCTCCTTATTTCTTAACTAGCAAGTGGCAGCTGTTCGAAAATCCTGTGGGACTAGGATACTTTTCTGTAGGTACTTAGCTTACCTACCTACCTAATAAAAGTAGCCTATAAGTATATCCTTCACTAGTATGTGTCCTTGTGAAAAATCTCTGTGCCCAACTAGGTTAGATGCATAAAGGAACATACCCAGAGACAAAAACTTGCATAGGTAGCTACCTAAATATTAGTGTGAACAAAATCTTTGCCAATTAGGTATGCCAAGGTAAAACTTGATGCCTTGTTATCATTATCAATGAGATTAATTCCTACTACCTACTACTTATTGCTAAACATATCAAAAATAAAGCAGAATAAGTGTGGTGGTAGAGTAGGTACTTATAATAAAGTTTAAGTTCTAAAATCTTAATGAGTTCACCTAAAGGTTTATTTATAGGCTTAATTAACAGATTTTACATTTAGTTATGTCTTATACTTACATACCCCTAGTATTGAACTAAGTACTTGAGTAGTACCCAGTTACTTCTTTATTTTCAACTCAGTAGATACCTGCTTGAAAGACTACCTATTACCTGCATAAGTAGGTACTTGCTAACTACAGTACAGTGCAGTATAGACAACTACAGCTAACTGACTTAGCCTGGGTTCACTTTAATCATCTGATAAGTTTTAGTTGAGAAGTACCTAGTAGATACATCTTGTAATTCCTAAACATATCATGATAGGATCTTGTTGAGTTTACCTATATAGGTATACCCATACCCATATGGGTATCACATTTCAGGTTAACTAGCTGACCTGCCTGAGTTGTACCTGCCCCAGCTTTGTTCGGGTGGAATAAGTACCTATGTAAGTATCTGAAAATTATGTCGTAGTGGTCTATATACCTACTTAAAGTAAACGTTCCTTACATGCAAATTCTCAAGTTTTTAAACTCAGCCGCTTAATAAATTACTAGACTCAGGAGTCAGCAGCTTATATGCTGATGTCAGTCAGTCAGTTTATATTTTTACATTTACATAATATGTACAGAAGAGAGAGAGAGAAAAGCTAGGACTTCTCCATAACGTCCTCAAAAATGTGTGAAGTCTGCCAATCCGCACTTGGTCAGTGTGCTAGATTTTGGCCAAAACACCTTATTCTGAGAGGTGACCCGTGCTCAGTAGTAGTGACCCGGCGATGGATTGATAATGATGATGATGATGTACTGACCTAGCTACCTGCCTTTAGGTCAACGGGAAGTATAGGGTACTTCCCGTTGACCTTGGGTTTCTTGACAGACAACAAAGTGATCCTATAATGGTTCCTTTTGAGGTATGGAACCCATAGTTAGAAGAGAAATAACGTCAAAAAATAATTTGATTTCTTTTATCTTTTCTAGATCTATTTTATTGAAAACTAGCTGACTAAAGTTTTCTACACACATACCTATAATTCTAAAAATTAATACAGAAATCTATAGACTCAACCTTTATTTAGTTTGAAATCTATAGATCTCTGACTGCATAGACTTAAGATACTGATAAAAGAGACAGAGTTATATCATTGGCATAAATCTGTCTCGTTTTAACCGAAACTTAAGTCAGAGCAAAGTCAAAGTATGCTCTCTACACATATATGCTTAAAGTATTATGTTTTAACTATGTCTAGTCTGAGCTAATTCAAAGTATAGGTACTCTATAGATTTTAGCCAAAGAATATGCAAACCTCAAAAAATGTTTTTATAATTGTTATGGCGAAGTCTGCATTGAAATTGATATAAATAGGGACTGAAAACTAATTTTGAACTATTTATACCTATAGATTATAAATTTCATTTTCAGGTAGTAGTAGTACAACTTAGTCATACTACAGCTGCTCAGTATGATGGAGGCAAGAATTTCCTAACAAAAGCAAGAAAACTTCAATCAGATGATTAACAATTACTTTTATTAAATAAAATAATAAAATATAAACATATGTTTCATTCTGTACTGTACATAATTAATATTTATTTCAATAACATTTAAATAAAAATTAAGTTTAGGAAACAACTGTTCATTTTTGGTAGATGAGTGGACGGAACATCTTTTTAACTCGCAGACTCCATATACTTGGTTTCATGAAATGGGCTGAAATAAAAATTATCAACGTTGAAAGTTTGTTATGATGATGTGTTGAAAGGTTTAATGTATGCTACACTTCTATTTTTTGCTATGCATACTAGCTGTTTACTTTTCAATTAAGCATCACTTTCTTTAACGGTGAACCAAACCATTGTGAGGAAACCTAAATGCCTGAGAGTTCTCAAAGGTGTGTGAAATCTGTCAATCTGCACTCGGCCAGAGTGGTGGACTATGGCCAAACTTCCTGTTTTGAGAGAAGACCCCTGCTCAGTAGTCAGCCGGCAATGAGTTGATCGTGTGATGATACTAACTGTTGCCTGTAATTATTATTTTTATATAGGTATGCTACACTTCCATTTTTTGCTATATTATAATATGTACTAGCTGTTTAATAAGCAATTAAGTATCACTTTCTTTAACCATGAAGGAAAACATTGTGAGGAAACCTACATGCCTGAGAGTTCTCCATAGTGTTCTCCAAGGTGTGTGAAGTCTGTCAATCTGCACTTGGACAGAGTGGTGTACTATGGCCATACTCTTCTCATTTTGAGAGGTGAGCTGGCAATGAGTTGATCATTATGATGATACCAGCTGTTACCTGTTATTATTATTATTATACACGTAGGTATATACATTCAATCTTGATCTTGTAGGTACTTTCATGCCTTAAATCACATTACCGCCTTAGTTTGTTGAATTCATAGCAGAATTCATGGATACCTCGTTCCACGTCCTTGCACGCCAGATTTGTAAGTATACCGCCAAGTTTCAGAACTTCCTCGCTGTATATTCCTTTACCTGTATATTCAATGTACTCTGTGGCAGTCAGTTATTTAGAATGATTGCTTTTCATCTGTTTGCATTGATTTCCTTATTAGCAAGAGTTTGACAATTAGGTACCTCGGTGATTTCGAGGTAAGGTAGGTAGGTAAGATTCCAAGCAAAATTCTTTGCTTTTATCTATTTTATGCACATAACCACTATTTTCACAAAGTTTTGTAACAAAAACTAAGATTCTTTAACCACAAAACATAAAGAAATTAGGTTAGAAATTATATTTGCAACAAAAATAATAGATCAGTTTTTAACTGGTTTTACGGCTCTGGGTTCTAGCACTTTTGATCAAAGACTTAAGCCTACTTCACACGATAAAATGAACAAAACTTCAATTTTCGACACTTTTATTGTGATTCGACCTAATTAAATCAAGTAAAGTTATTATTTTTGTATTTCAAGTAACATCGTTCGATATTTTTCGCAAAAAATAGTTTTAAGATTAAAGGGGAAAATCAAACACAACATTAGTGCAGTTCTTGTTATCTTAAATAGCAACACTTACTATTCAATTCAAACGTCATTTTAGACGGCCATTTAGGATGTTTAAATTTAGTTGAAGCAAAAAAGCGAATGCAGTTTAGAAATAGAAATCCTAAAATTAAAGAATCTAAAATTTAGTTTAGGTTTAGGTTAGAGTACAACAGAATTAGCGCCAGTATTGTTTAGTAATTACGTTCAGATCGCGTAGGTATATAATGTAAATAGTATTTCTAATATTGTAATATATCTAAATTGCTCAGTTTAGAATATAATTTTCATAATTCCAATTCATTATATAGCACGAAAACGGACTAAGCTAAATAAATTACTTTCTTTTTAAACTTAAACCTATCTAAGTGTTAAAATATAATATTGCCGTCGGTATCCATTCATTGTGGTAACTAGTTTAATAAATTTAGGACCCGTTTATTTGCTCACTGGTTGACCACAGACAGATGTTAGGCCGCGGACACACCTGTAAGTTTTACTTACGTAAGTAGCTAACGTGATTCACTTACGGCAAATTTACTAATGTAAATAAGTACATTTACCTTAGTAAAGTTGTCAATTAACTAAGTAAGCTATTCACGTGAGTAAAATTTACAGCTGTTGTAATCGCAGTCTTTATTGAGGTTGTATTTTGTAGTTAAAAAATCAGACCTTTTCATTATTTATATATTATGATTATTCATTATATAAAAAAAGATTTTTATTTATAGAATTAGAAATAAATAATCACGAATCTAAACGAGTCTATATACTGGAAATAAATAATCAAAATATAAAATAGGAAACCGACGGGAATACAGATAACACATTTTCCCTCACTACTACAAGTTTTCTTATTAAATACGTTTTATTTTGGACTATAATTCTTGAATGTTCGACTATATTTAAGAGGGGGTACTAAATGCAGGAGAGTCTATTTAGCTATTTTCCATTCCTATTTTATAATAATAAATGATTGTTATTTTTTAATAAATATTAATTATCACATCTAAGTATTCACTATTATTCTTCTACATAATTTGTAATCGAATTATTTTATATTAAAGGAGTATATTTCGATAGTCAATTTTATATGTTTTATTTATAAGTACATAGTTATTTTTTTGAAAACTTTAACCAACATAAATAATTGATCCTTTAAAGAATAAAAAAAATAGAATGGAAATAGTTCAGGTCTTAGCTAACGAGTGAGCTAATATATATACTTACAAGTAATAATAAGAATTAAATAACGTGATATTTCATATTAATTGAATTTATAATTTAAATATTATATCAGTAGATGTAAATAGGATTGTGTTACGGGAAAAGTCGAAGGTGGGTTAAGTCGACACTGCCTGGGCACGGGCGACTTGTACTACCACTTTTATAAAAAACGCCGATGTACCTGCGCAGAAATCTTATTTTTAATGGCGCTCAAACATCTCGGCCAATCTAGTGCGCGTCCCTCCGCTTTTGATTGTTGCCTGTGCGCCATGTTTTGTAAGCGCGAACTATGAGCGAGATAGCACGAGTCTCTGTTGTTCTTGTGTTTAAAATCTAAACGTCAAGCAATAAGGTATGTATTTCATTGGTGTAATGAGAAATACAATGATGCCACGAATTCTCAAAGTTTGTTTTGCAACTAAAGTTGTATTCCTTGAAAAAAATCGGTTACACGATATGGGACAAAAAATAGGTTAGCTGCTTCTCTGTTTATCATATTAGTAACTTTATCTGTGCTCTCTTTTTAGTGTGAATGAGAAAGCAAACGTTCCTTTGTCTAGATTTTTTACCCCGTCTACGGTAAGAAACGTAAAACAAGAAAAAATTCGCGCAAGTTGATTGGATGTCAACCGATTTTTAACCAAGCTCCAAGCGATTTAGTTTTCCGGTACCATGCTGTGTAGAAACCAAAGGGGTGTATAGGTTTAATAAAAACTGCAACCCTTTTTTGCAGTCAAGCGTTTGACTTGCATATGAATAAAAAAATGTTGTGTTGCCAATTGACATAACTTTACCCGGAAGATCTGCACAAAACCACTTTACTAACTTAGCCCGTAACATAATAATATTATGTACATCACTGAAAGTTTAAACTTTTTTTTATCTATTGAATTGTCTTTATTGGACTAGAGATTGGTAAACTTTTGTCTATACATAGAGGTCATCAGACAAATAAAATTTGCCGAGAAACTTTTTAAGATATCAAAACCATTATTTTTTGTTCTTGGAACTTTTGTCAACGATCACTATACGCGGGCTTTGCCCCTACTACGAACAGGATTCCGCTACGAAATATTTTACATTGCATATTGTGGCTCATTCCGTTGTACACAATCTCTAAAATAAACTAAATGAACACTTCTAAATCTACTGCTATCCCTTTCATAATGTTGCTTGCGGAAAGGGATAGCACTAGATTTAGACCTGTTAATTTAATTTAGTTTAGAGATTGTGCACAAGAGAATCGGCCCCATTATTATTTTAACTTAGAATTAAGAATTTACTAAAAACATAAAATGAAAAATTTGAGCAGTATACGCAGATAAAATCAAAATGTACGCACGCTCGAACCTCTTTTATCTCAATAAGAGTATTTGCATACGACGACATTTTCACGCGTTTTAGTTGCGTTTAACGCGCTTCAATTGCGCGTGGAAATCCCGCTACGTGCAAAGATTTTAATTAAAATGTAGTATAGATTCTTTTTAGAACTTGGCTTGGACACACTTAAGTGTGTCTTGGTATTGTGGCGTCATAAGGGTGACCAATCAACATTTAGCTAGGCTGCGCTGTGCGACTGCGACAGCGCGATATGCATGTGCACAAGTGCAAGCGAGATAGACGGAAGACTGAGCGAGATGGGCAATGCGACGACGGGCGAGCCAGCACGTATTGCGTGGTCTTTGCTATCATAGCAAGGACGACAACCATAGCAATCCTATAATTTAAAACAGCCGTGCAAAGCACAGCGCAGCCAGGTTTGTCTATAGCTTCGTTATAATCTACAGAGCTTTCGAGATGGTCATGCACGTAGATTTTTGTTTTAGTCAATCATTTTGACCGTTTAGACATTTACGTGCTTGACGCGTGATTGATGCGATTTTATATTTTTGTTTGACGCGACGTTCGGACAGTGTTTGATGTACGAGAAAAGTGCCGTAAGCTTGATCAAGGCGCATCAAGCAGCTTGATCAAGCAAAACAAGTCTTGACATCAAGCCACTTGACCGTGTCACAATTGTCCTTAAGAGGAGCGATAGATAGCAAAGCATAGCTCCGTTTTGCTTGGTCACACTTAATGTCACACAAATGCGTGTGGTTCCTGTGTGGCGTCACTTATTCAACTTACGTGACGCGTGAGACTGATCGCACATTACCGCACGTGGCGAATATTTTAGAACTGAACAATCACCAAAGGAATGCCCAAAAATGCGATGCGCGCGTTTTGATGTGCGATCAACTTAAAGCCAAGTGTCCACTGGCGAGTGACGTTGGCAATTTGTTGCAAAAGGTTTGACCAGAGTACAAAAATTTTGAATCTCAAGTGCAGTACAAGTCCCACAAATTGCTAATGCGCGTGGCCTCCATTTTAGAGACGTCAGCACTAGACTGAAGTTTCGAGCTGATGGTATATTTTTACTTAAATATACGTCAAATGACGTCATTTCGATGTTAATGAGACATGGTTCCAGCGTAATAGCAATTTACGGGACTTTCCATAATAATATCGGATGACGTTAATCTTACAACCCTACACTATTGTTGTATAACCGATATTCTTACAGTAGGGTACATTAAGGATGGGGCGCTCCTCCAGAACCCCGTGTAGAATTACCTTAGAACCCTACATGAGGAGCTCGAGCCCCTAACAGCGTGTACTTATTATTTTCGTCTCCATTATATTTTCCGGGATAAAAAATAGGCCTATGTCCGACTTTGTGGTGCAAACTATCTCTGTACCAATTTACGTCCAAATTGGTTAAACGTATGGGCCGTGAAAAGCTAGTAGATAAACAGACACATTTTCGCATTTATAATATTAAAACTATGGAAGTACTGATATGGATAAAGACTTGCAAAGATTGACTTGGAAATGACGACTCTTGGAAGAAAATTCGCCAGTGGACACTTTGTTTAAAATATTTTGAAGGTAGACGAAAATAAATTAATACAAAATGTTTAAAACACATAAATAAAAAGACAAAACAATATAGTACTCTGTACGTCGCAAATAGTAGGCGAAATGAGTGCAGTACGCAGTTAGTATCAGTTAGCACGGCGCTCCTCAGGAAGACTTACATCATCAGGTGTTACCACAGCACCCGCCCGCGTGTCGTGGCACCCGCGCTGCGCCGGGCTGCGAGCGATGCGTCACCAACCACCCAGGATTACCTGGAAGCCCAGATGGCTAGATATAAAGCCTGTTCTACACTTGCCGCCGTGGATCCTCAATAGCTCAACAGGTAAAGGAGTGGACTGAAAAACCAAAAGGTCGACGGTTCAAACCCCGCCCGTTGCACTATTGTCGTGCCTACTACTAACACAAGCTTTATGCTTAGTTGGAGAGGAAAGGGGAATATTAGTCATTTAACATGGCTAATATTCTTTAAAAAAAATCTTGTCCGCGATTCAGAGCATGCAATGTTTAAGGAGTAGATTCTTACCCATGCGCAACAAAATTTGAATCAATAACTACCAGAAATAAAAATAAAATAGAACAGAATTTTTTCATGGGAACAAGAAATAACAGGCGGACTTTACAAATTGACATGCGACTTACGGCACTAGTAGCGCATAGTTTAACGTTGCCAGGGCAAAAAAATTATTGCTTAGTGTGAAATCTGAACGTTATACGATTCATCCTGTGGTACGATACCTCAGACTCTATTTATATTGTAGAAACGATATTTTTTTCGCAAAGTCGCGGCACGCAGCGCGCCGAAAACAGCTTGGGAGCAACTTCGTAAAAATAATAATAAATAATCTTTATTTCACAGACATCAAGGCCCACAATTATTATGTTAGTAACCATCTTAATCTATGTTAGTAACTATATTATAATATAATGTATGTTAGTAAGAAACTTATTCTATGTTAGTTAATATAATTAATATACTTATTAACTAATGCAGACATCCAGTGCGCCTTGAGAGCGCTGTCCTGTCTGTCTGCTATCACCTTCAGGATAATGTTAGGACTTCTCTCCAACCTACTTTTGATTGAGGCGATCCTTTTCCGTATGATTGCGAAGAAGCCGTCTACACAGTTATCCGCAAACATACCGGACGCGCTACAGTACCGAGGCAGTCCCAACATTATTCTGAATATGTTATTATACTGGACTCGGAGGGCCTATAATAATACCTAGATAATTTTTTTAGGAAAATTGCGTTTGTGGAGAGTAACAGTACTTTTCAGGAACTTGCCAGCTTTTGTTAACCGACCGACCAGTACCTCAAACTAAAATTGATGGCCAGAGCCCAGAGCTAGTCACTCACCGCTCGTGGGCGCTAGCTGGGCTGCGGCGGGTGCGCGGGCGTGACTCCGGCCAGGTTCAGCAGCGCCTCGGCCGTGCGCCGCTCCTCGCCGCCGCTGTACGAGTGCTCGTCGCGCGCACAGCGTGATATCACCAGGTGGGCTTCTGGGGGGAGCTGAAACGACTTGTATTTAGTAAAACACAAGAAGTTTAGACAGCAATTTTGTGCAGGGGTGATAACAGAGAGGAATTACATCGATAGGCAGAAGTAGCACTCACCTGGTCCAGTACAGCGGGCCCGTACTTCATGGCGAGTACGGTGGCTGCGGCGAGGTACTCGTCCGCGCCGGGCGGCGTGCGCGTGTCGGCCAGACGTCGAGCCAGGTACGGGAATAGTTGAGGGTCCGGGCCATTCTTGTCTGTCTCTGTAGGCTCTGTTTCCACTTCCACTTTAGGTACGGGTTGACGACCGAATGCCTAAGAGAATAAATTACATTGCGTTATAGCTTAGTGTCTATACAGACGAACTGGGGTTGGATTGCAAGCCGACTGCAAAAATACAGTTGGAATGCAGTTTTATTTCAGCTGACACAACTGCATTGCAGCTTCCGACGGAATGCGCCAGTCCGCATGCAGTTCACTGTACTAGAACTGCACGTCCACTGCGCAGTCAGTCGGCAGTTATTATAACTGCATTCCTACTGCAATTTTGCAGTCGGTTTACAGTCCAAATGCAGTCTGCTTGTATAGATCCTTATCATTAAATTACATAAATATGTTCGACATCATTAGATTAAATTAAATTTTTGTCCTACCTGTAGTTATTGGAATAAACTAAGGACAGTTATTGGACTGTAAATTAGATTTAGAAATTAATCACAAGTAGCGCATAAGCTAGGGTAGGAAAAAAAAACTACCTGTAGTAACGTCGATCGATGTTGAGGATCCACCGTCCAGAGCGAACCTTTTCCTAAACCTGGTGCTGCTGCTACCTGTCAATTTAAAGGAAGCATGTACCAAACATAATAATGTCGTAAAATATCGTTATCAGGATTTTTTCATTATGCATCGATCGTAATTTCATAGAAGAAAGACCAAAGAAAAGGTCAAGGTCATATCAAAAGGATTTGGTGAAAGAGGATATGTGTGTGTACATCGGCCTTTAGAATGACATTTCGGCTTTGTAGAGCGTTGTCTCTGTCACTCATACCTATGTGACGTTTTGTCGATCTCAACGACACAGACAGTGCTTTACAAAACCGCTACCTCTTTCTATCGGTCGATTATTGACGACCTCCCTGGCGCAGTGGTGAGCGCTGTGGTCTTATTAGTGGGAGGTCCCGGGTTCGATTCCTGGCAGGGGTTTGGAATTTTATAATTTCTAAATTTCTGGTCTGGTCTGGTGGAAGGCTTCGGCCGTGGCTAGTTACCACCCTACCGGCAAAGCCGTGCCGCCAAGCGATTTAGCGTTCCGGTACGATGCCGTGTAGAAACCAAAGGGGTATGGGTTTAATAAAAACTGCCATACCCCTTCCAGGTTAGCCCGCTATCATCTTAGACTTCATCTTCACTTACCACCAGGTGAGATTGCAGTCAAGGGCTAACTTGTACCTGAATAAAAAAAAAATAAAAAAAAAAAAATTCTGCCGCGTACAGTAAAAGGGGTAGATAATGCGATGACGTAGAACAGAAGTAAGTGGAAGAAGAAGACATGTTGTGCCGATCTCAAGTAGCGCGGGATAAGGACAAGAGGAATATTCGCTCAAATAAAATCTCAGAACTAACCTTGTGAAAGCATTTATTCAGCGACAGGTTATGTCGGACGCTGTTCTTCCACCCCTGAGGTGCGTGCTTGAAGTAGGGGAAGTGTCGTATGATCCACGCGTATATCTCCTTCACGGGCAGCGCTCGCGCGGGCGCGGCTTCTATCGCCATGAAGATTAGACAAGAGAAGGAGTAAGGGGGTTTTGTGTGCGTGTTGGCTGGAGGGGAGGGGGGAGCTTTGCAAGGGGTGCGGGGTGGGGAGGGGACGCGGCATATCGGCGGCGGTGTCCTCGCTTCTGTCTGTAAGACGATTTATACATACAGATACATACTTAGCTATCACTATCAATATTATGCGAAAGTGTGTTTGTTTATTGGTTTGTCCTTCAATCACGCCACAACGGAGAAACAGATTGGCTTGATTTTTTGCATAGATATAATGTATAGTACGCTACAGGTTGAGATGGCAATCGGGGTTGAGACGGGGGGACGCCCCGCACTGCATCCGCACGTTACCCGTGCTCGCCCGGACCGGGTATAGTGCGGGGGCTGAGCGGGTGTGCTGGACTTTCTCTCCTCGATTGCCATCTAGACCTGTCGCGGATAGTTCGACCTGAAGAGTGACACTTTACTTAAGATGCTTATATTGACGTACCTATCTACCATTTTTTATTACGTTACATAAAAATATATCATCGCATGTCTATCAATACAAAAAGTAATCTATTAGGTTGACAAGGTAACGAAATAATAACCTTTGCGATTGCGATACCTTCAAATGCCTAAATGATAAAGAAATAAGATAAATTAGCGCGAACGTGGAGGAAACTGCGTCGCACTAACATTTAACAGATAAGTGAGTATGACTATCCAATTTTTAAAGGAGGTCAGCAGACGTGGATTTTTACTTAAGATATAAGAAAATTACTTAGACAAATAATAAAATTCACTACCCCTATTGTAAATGCGAAAGTGTTTGTTGGTTTATTGGTTTGTCCTTCAATCACGTCGCATCAGAGCAACGGATTGAAGTGTTTTTTGTATAAGTATAGTGAAAGACCTAGAGAGTGATATAGGCTACTTGTTATCCCGGAAAATCAAACAGTTCCCACGGGATTTTAGAAACCTAAATCCACGCGAACGAAATCGCGGGCATCAGCTAGTTTTATTATATTCTTTAAAAATATTCGGGGACTGATTGCCAATATATTTCGGTTTTTAGTATCGTACTGCTCGTATCGTATGCTAAATCACTTGGCGGCATGGCTTCGCCGATAGGGCAGTAACGAGCCACTGCCGTAGCCTCGCGCCAGAGAGACAAAGTTCCCTCACTCTAGTCCACTCTGTGTCTACTTTCAGTCACACGTTTTTACGTAACTTAAGTTCACGATGTTTCATATTGATTTCACATTGCAACTGTGTAAATACTTTGAATAAATAGGTACGAGTAATAGTAGCGAAATTTTAGATTTACTTAATAACTGAACATGGAGATTTTGCTAAATGTAAGGAGATATTTGAAACGGACGAACAAGGTCAAATATTAATATTGGCGACTTACGCTTTTTCCCACGACTTCGTTCGCTAATTAAAATAGAGCCTCAATAGCTCAACTGGTAAAGGAGTGGACTGAAAACCGAAATGTCGACGGATCAAACCCCGCCCGTTGCACTATTGTCGTACCTACTCCTAGCACAAGCCTGACGCTTAGTTGGAGAGGAAAGGGGAATATTAGTCATTTAACATGGCTAATATTCTTTAAAAAAAATAGTATTGCAACAAGAAAGGGTTGAGAACCTCCTCCTTTTTAATTTTTTTTTTTAAAAGAATATTAGTCATATTCTTTTTAAAAAAAATTAGTAACACTTACTACCTTACTTAAAGAGCCTGTGAAAAATCACGAAGTAAAATGTTACAAAGCTTGAAAAGTAATCCCGCTTTATTGTTTAAATTTAGCGCGCGCGAGCTAAAACACTAAAGAGCGCGCGAGCGCGATATATTGCAAATAAAATGTCTGACTAACGCTAGAGGTCAACGAATGTTGCGTAAGTTGGCCACTCGGAGTCAATGCCGTGTCTTAGGTGGGGCATTGACCCGAGTTTTGCACGCTATACATTGCGGGTTTGAAAAATACTAAATCACTAAAACTACAAACTAAGTTTCTGCTAGCGTTCTGGTTACACCCTGTATAAGAGTATTACTTCAATGCATTACTTACTTTAACCACCACTTGACTGATCAATTTGCCATCTTCCATGTCGCCTTTTGTCAGGTTAATACCTGAAACGAACAAAAAAACCTTTATTGTAATATCAAGTAATAATATAATATAGACTACTAGCGGGGATACTCGACGTGTGCTTATTGGTCTAAAACCATCTTCGCATTATTGCCTTTCTAATGAAACCGGTTTGGGGCGCATCGTTTGGATGGTTTTGTCTATTTAAATATATAAAAGGAAAAGCTGACTGACTTACTGATCTATCAACGCACAGCTCAAACTACTGTTACGATGTAGACACCCGCTAAGAAAGGAGTTTTGAAAATTCAACCCCAAAGGGGGTAAAATAGGGTTCTGAAATTTGTGTAGTCGATAGGTCGAAACATTTTTTGTGTTTTATATATTAGGATTGCGCTTGTTAATCCAGGTTGTATCAAGATACAAGCCGGTAACTAGAAGGGAGGAGAAAATTTTAAAAGATAGTATTTTTGATGGTCTAGACTCTAGTGCTTAAAACGTCTGCCTCCTGTTCGGAAGGCCCGGGGGTTCGATTCCGGGTATACACCTCTGTTTCAGATTTATGTTGCATTTTAAACAATTAAATATCATGAACTTTAAAATATAAATATTTATACGATTTAGTAACTTTATTTTTACAAACTTTCGGTTTTTAGCCCTCCATATACCATTGAGTTATTCTGTTTAAATCTCTGATCAGTGAGGCAGCCATTTTGAATATACACGTGTTTGATAATAAAACATCAACATACACGTTTGTATAGGCTACCTATTACCTGGCTAATATGCTATCTAAAAGATTTAAGTCCGTCCGCCGCCTGGCACTATTAAGGCTTATTATATCTTTGCTTGGTGTAGGTTCGTTGCTAAGCTAGCCCCCGGCAAGCTTAGACCTAATCAATATTCTGTCCACGGTTTAGTAAGGTTTAAATGCCTAAAAGTTACTATTCTATCTTTTTTTAGGGTTCCGTACCTCAAAAGGAAAAACGGAACCCTTATAGGATCACTTTGATGTCTGTCTGTCAAGAAACCTACAGGGTACATCCCGTTGAGCTAGAATAATGAAATTTGGCAAGTAGGTAGATCTTCTATCTGACATTTGGGGAAAAATCTGAAAACCGTGAATTTAGGGTTAGATCACACAAAAAAAATTAAATTGTGGTCATGAACTAATAATTAGTATTTTCAACTTTCGAAGTGAGTGACTATATCAAGTGGGGTATCATATGAAAGGTCTTCACCTGTACATTCTAGAACAGATTTTTATTTATTTTTATGCACCATGGTTTTTGAATTATCTTGCATAATGTCGAAAAAATACGACTGTCGTACGGAACCCTCATTGCGCGAGCCTGACTCGCACTTGGCCGGTTTTTAACCCTTGGGACGTTTATATTTTAGGATCCTTGAATATAATAATTTGTAAGTTTTTATAAATTACTAGCTTATGCTCGCGACTTCGTCCGCGTGGACTACACAAATTTCAAACCCCTATTTCACCCCCTTAGGGGTTTAATTTTCAAAAACCCTTTCTTAGCGGATGCCTACGTCATAATAGCTATCTGCATGCCAAATCTCAGCCTGATCCGTCCACTAGTTTGAGCTGTGCGTTGATAGATCAGTGAGTCAGTCAGTCACCTTTTCCTTTTATAAATTAAGAAGATTTAGATAATGTACCTACAAGGTGACACCCGCGACTTCGTCCATGTACGCGGATATGTTTTAAGGGTTATACCTCCAAAAGAAAAAAGGAATTAAAAACCCTTCTGTCTGGTCGTATGGGCACAGTGCGCCTCTTATGCATTTCAGCAAGAAGTCGTTTACTTTTCCTTCAAGATAAGGAAAAACGGACTAAGTATAGATTGTGAGATTTTTCCTTTTGCTTAAAATTTACCTCTCAACAGATTTCTGTCCTGTAACCAACTGAGGCTGGTGAGATCGTCGTCGTGCTCGGCCGGCGGCAAGTTGCCCGCGTTGCCCCCGCACGCCACTCTGTGTGAAAAAAAAACCACTTGAAAAGATCATGGGTAGCAAAAATGTACGGACCACGGGTCCTCCAATTTCTCAAAATCTCTCTACAATGTTTAAACCTGTGAAAGCTACCATAAGAAAGCTTTTGGGGTACAATTTATTTCATAATAATATGGCGACCAAATTGATTTTTTTTGTGATGTAATGTAACCACAAATTCACGGTTTTCGGATTTTTCCCCTTAGGTGTACTATAAGACCTACCAAATTGGCAAATTTCATGATTCTGGGTCAACAGGAAGAACTCGACAGCCACGACAAATAGACAGAGAACGAAGTGATCCTATAAGGGTCCCTTTTTTCCTTTTGAGGTACGGAACCCTAAAAACGTACGAACGAAAGTGTTTTGTCACTAGTATGAAATCTCAGGTAATCAACTAGTGATGGATCTTCTAGTTGGAATACTTTCCATGTAAAGCATTGCATGTCAGAAAATCGTTAGTATCTGCAACATAGATCTAAATTCCAGCCTATTGCACAGAAACACATCGTTGATTGTTATTATTATTTATCTATCCCCTTTCTAATCAGTCCGATAATAATTATAATAATTTTGCCAAATGTAGACATAATTCTTATGTAATGGCTTTACACCTACTTTAATTAAAAATTAGCATAAATATTTCTACTAATGATAGCCGTCTTAACCTTATTAGATTAACTGCCGTTCTCAGAGTCGCTAATCGTTACTTAAGATTCGAGTTAAAACGAGACAGATTTATGTGAGATATAGCTCTGTCTCGTTTTAACTAAACTTAAGTAACGACTAAGCTACTCTGAGTACGGCAGTAAGTCATGTTAGATAACTTTTCAATTACAAAGACCAACAGAATATTATGGTCTCCGGTATGGCTATATCATGCGTTTTACAAGAAAAACCACATCCCGAATGCGTTTCGGATCAACCAATGAAAATGATTCGTAATATTATGCGGGCCTTGTGGCATGCGTTATAGAAATCGCCCGCACCGTTTGCGTTTCCTATCTACTTATGAAAATACTCGAAAGAAAGCGCTTTCAGGATGCGAATGAGTTCTAAAACGCCTGCCATATAGACTCGCATAATATGACGAACCATTCTTATTGGTAGATAGGAAATGCATTCGGGGTGCAGGCGTTTTCTAAAACGATAACAACGTAGATATGACATGCATTTAGGCCACATCATCATTTTCCATCAAGTGTGATTGTGGTCAAGCGTTTGCCTACAATGAATTTAAAAAAAAATGCTCGCATAGGGGAAGTCATTTTCATCGGTACAACCATGGTACAACGCAATCGGTATGCTGGAGTTTGCTAAAACGCATGCAATACGACCTGCCCTTTTTTAGGGTTCCGTACCTCAAAAGGAAAAACGGAACCCTTATAGGATCACTTTGTTGTCTGTCTGTCTGTCTGTCTGTCAAGAAACCTACAGGGTACTTCCCGTTGACCTAGAACCATGAAATTTGGCAGGTAGGTAGATCTTATAGCTGACATTTGGGGAAAAATCTGAAAACCGTGAATTTAGGGTTGGATCACACAAAAAAAATTAAATTGTGGTCATGAACTAATAATTAGTATTTTCAACTTTCGAAGTGAGTGACTATATCAAGTGGGGTATCATATGAAAGGTACCTCCACCTGTACATTCTAAAACAGATTTTTATTTATTTTTATGCATCATAGTTTTTGAATTATCGTGCAAAATGTCGAAAAAATACGACTGTAGTACGGAACCCTCATTGCGCGAGCCTAACTCGCACTTGGCCGGTTTTTTTTTTTTAAATAGATATAGCGAGCAAACGAGCAGGCGGGTCACCTGATATTAAGTGATTACCGCCGCCCATGAACATTTGCAGCACCAGAGGAACCGCCTATGAGGAAACATTTGATGACGAATTCGGTAGATTTCTAAAACCAGGCAGCTGAGGCCAGTTGGGATATTCTATGCGTAGTTCGTCGCCTGCACATGTATGTTCCCGCATGTTTTTTTTTTACTTATTGAGCTATCACTTATCAATCAATGAAAATGAGCATATTAAATAGTAAGTACATCGACTTACCCACAAAAGTTATCCAACAAAAAATAGTGATAATAAAACTGATAACTTAAATTTAACGACACTATCTCCATCTGTTTATGAAAACACTAGTTCATTTAACAATAACTTGTTTCAACGTAGCTATAATCTTGACATTTGGTGATAAAAAATGTAATACATAAAATAGGGCATACATCTATCTACGTGACCCAAAAAAAAACCGGCCAAGTGCGAGTCAGGCTCGCGCAACGAGGCTTCCGTAGTACAGTCGTATTTTTTTTTACATTTTGCACGATAAATAAAAAACTATGATGGATAAAAATAAATAAAAATCTGTTTTAGAATGCACAGGTGAAGACCTTTCATATGATACCCCACTTGATATAGTTATCTTACTTAGAAAATTGAAAATACTAATTATTAATTCATGACCACAATTTAATTTTTTTTGTAACCCTAAATTCACGGTTTTCAGATTTTTCCCCAAATGTCAGCTATAAGATCTGCCTACCTGCCAAATTTCATGATTCTAGGTCAACGGGAAGTACCCTGTAGGTTTCTTGACAGACAGACAGACAACAAAGTGATCCTATAAGGATTCCGTTTTTCCTTTTAAGGTACGGAACCCTAAAAAACTGTCTCTAAATGAAAATCTTAATCTTTACCCAGGTACATCAATCAAAGTAAGTAGGCACAGTTTTATCAACCTCTCTCACCCGGTAACCCAGTATATGATTACTTATCAAGTTATCTCATAGTTTAGGAGTTTCATTGATTGATGAGTGATGCAAACAAAATTGCGTTTAAATGCTGTTGCATAATACCGTTTTAAAATGTCGCGTCGATTTAGAATGATAGTAGCACCGATTCCGTTGTCTTTCTCTAAACTAAATTTAAAGTATCTGCATCCTTTTCTTTTTTTGTCTGGTGGGAGGCCTCGGCCGTGGCTAGTTACCACCCTACCGGCAAAGCCATGCCGCCAAGCAATTTAGCGTTCCGGTATGATGCCGTGTAGAAACCAAAGGTGTATGGGTTTAATAAAAACTGCCATACTCCTTCCAGGTTAGCCCGCTCCCACCTTAGACTGCATCGGCATCGTCACTTACCATTAGGTGAGATTGCAGTCAAGGGCTATCTTGTATCTTAATAAATAAAAACAATGCTAAAAAGGGACAGAACATGAACTTTACATTTAAAGACTCTAAATTTTAGTGCACGCTACAAATTTAAACAGTAGGCTCGTGACAGTGCGCTAAAATCACGGGTTTTTACCATCTAAAAATTAAATTTAAAACCGTCAAACTGCGTCTGTCCTTTTCATATTACATTAGTAAGAAGAGGATGCGAATACTCTAAAATTAGGTTGTGCTAAACCTAACCTAATTTTAGAGTATGTGTTGCTTTGGACTCTACTGGAACATTAACTTCCACAATGCACATTGACTGCTGGACACGAGTCTCTTGTAGCTGTAGAGACTTTTACAAGCCGTGGTCTTGTGCTGCCGGTTTATAGGAAACTAGCTGTCATCTGCGTGGATTAAGGTTTTTAAAAATCCCGTGGGAACTCTTTGATTTTCCGGGATGAAAACTAGCCTATGTCACTCTCCAGGTCTTTTACTATTTCCATGCAGAAAATCACGTCGATCCGTTGCTCCGTAGCGACGTGATTATACAACCCAACAAACCAATAAACCAACAAACAAACACACTTTCGGATTTATAATATGGGTAGTGATGCCGCATGTATCTGAATAATCTATCAAACCTTCTGGTGTTCCTTTTGGCAAGGTTTTGGTGGAAGGTTTTTGCCAAACAGTAGTAGATAGCGTCTCTTATTATCGATAAAGATATCCCTAAATTCTTGATCCTAATTTTTTATGGCCCTTGCACATAAATAACTATGAGTATATAACTGATTGTCTGCCAATCCGCTCTTGGGCAGCATGGTGGGCTATGGTCAAACACTTCTCATATTGAGAGGAGACCCGTGCTCTGTAGTGAGCCGGCAATGGGTTTGTTTGATGATGATGTAACTGATTTTTGAAATGAACTTACGCGGTTTGAGACATCTCCATGTCTGACTCGTCGGACGCGTCGTCTATGTCGTCAAAGTTGTCGATGACGCGCCCCGACACCTCAAGTCGTCGCAGCGACCGCCCGCTGGAGGCGACATGCCGTGCGATCTGTCGGATGAGGCGGCGCGGAAGCGGTAAGGAAGCGCGGGCTCCACGTGCCGGAGATCCGCCGCGTTCGCCGCGCATTGGCGCCATCTATGACAAAGCAGATTAAAAATAAATTGCACTGTATTCGTGCCAATTCTTCAACTCTCAAGACAACTCAAATTAGAATGTGACTCCTCCTAAAAAACCGGCCAAGTGCGAGTCAGGCTCGCGCAATGAGGGTTCCGTACTACAGTCGTATTTTTTCGACATTTTGCACGATAATTCAAAAACTATGATGCATAAAAATAAATAAAAATCTGTTTAAGAATGTACAGGTAAAGACCTTTCATATGATACCCCACTTGATATAGTCACTCACTTCGAAAGTTGAAATTACTAATTATTAGTTCATAACCACAATTTAATTTTTTTTTGTGTGATCTAACCCTAAATTCACGGTTTTCAGATTTTTCCCCAAATGTCAGCTATAAGATCTACCTACCTGCCAAATTTCATGATTCTAGGTCAACGGGAAGTACCCTGTAGGTTTCTTGACAGACAGACAGACAGACAGACAACAAAGTGATCCTATAAGGGTTCCGTTTTTCCTTTTGAGGTACGGAACCCTAAAAATTACAACCAGTGAAACAAAACTAGCCCGTGGTGCAACAGAGGTGATTGCGATCGTAATGGTGGTCGATTGCGGAAAAGCTGTATACAAATAATTGTTATAATATCAATTGTTGTGATTGGCTGAATTTATGTTCTTGTTGAAAATTGCAATAAAGTCAATATCGAGTGTCAGCCAATCAGAGGTGATTGCGATCGTCACACCTGGAGCTGTCAAACTATGGCGGTAGGCCCTCTGCATGTAGCTCTGTTAAACTATAGTGGTGCTGATCGCTTGCAAAAGCAAGGCAGATCTCCATTTATAGGCCTCACACTATAACAGACATGAACGAGGCAGCAAAACTCCGGTCTGACAAGACATTGGAGGTACAGCTTCAAGGCCTGTACCACGACTTTCAAAAACATTCTTCACCATGCCAATGCTTTTGCACATCTTTCGCACTCGTAAAGCAGAGTGAAGCGGTATTAATTCTTTTTGCCGTTTTTCACTGGTGACGAAATAATTGTTTTATGAGGATTATTTACTCGACACATAAGTATTATTAGATAAATGAGTGAGGAAAAGTTATCCACCTCAGGGAAAAGTCTGAAAAAACTGATTTAAGTTCCCAAATCATTTTGGTTTCCCTATCCAGTACTCAGCGGGTGATGGAGAGAGCTATGCTTGGAGTTTCACTACGTGATCAAATCAGAGATGAGGAGATCCGTAGGATAACTAGAGTAACCGACATAGCTCAACGGATTGCGAAACTGAAGTGGCAATGGGCAGGGCCCATAGTTTGTACAACCGATAGACGTTGGGGTCTCGCACCGGAAGACGCAGTGTTGGAAGACCCCCACTAGGTGGACAGACGACATTAGACGAGTCGCAGGGTGCCGCTGGATTCAGGCGGCGCAAGACCGTGGGGTGTGGAAGTCCTTCCAAGAGACCTATGTCCAGCAGTGGTTGATGATGATGATGATGATTCAGTACTTACTAGTTATAGAACATGGTTGGGTATCATAATGTAAAGTGTTCAGAGTAAAAATTCAATGTAATGGGGTGTAGAAATGAAAGCGTGATTATACTCGTGACGAACATGATTTTGAGGTGTTTCGATGCTGGCTTTTACAACATCGGCAACCTTCGGGTTTCGATTTACCGACAGCATCATTGCAATCAGAATGAATGACCTTACACTAGTAGTCAACGGTAGAATTGAAATGTAATTGTCCACTGCGTACTGACGTAATGGTGGAAATAAATTATAAATGGACTTAAGACTGAGCTGTTATGGCTTTATTATTGTACAATGCCTCGAAAGATTCAGTATGACCTCAAAAACTTAAGGTCAAGAAATCGCTGTGACCGAAACGTAAAATGAAACTCTTTTTGGTGTTGATCCCAAGCCGGATTTGTATTTATGGGATCACTTCGTTGTCTATCTGTCTGTCAAGACCCCTCTGGGGAATCAAAACCTATAGGATACTTCCCGTTGACCGAGAATCATGAAAGACAGTAGCAATGCCTTATAGCGCAAGAGAAAAAATAAAGGGAAAAATCCGAAAATCGTGAATTTGTGGTTAAGTACATCACAAAAAGTGTTTCTTGTACGATGGTACGGAACCCTTCGTGTGCGAATCCGACTCGCACTTGAATAACGCCGCAATGGAAGTAGGGACGTATTATCGCAGCAGTGTGTAACTACATGACCATCCTAATACAAAATGTACTGAAAACAGATATCGCAATAACGCATGCGATATTATCGCATGCGTTATTGCGATCGCTTAGCGGCACGGCTTTACCGGTAGGTAGGTTGGTAACTAATCAAGACCGAAGCCTTCCACCAGACCAGACCACAGACAATTTAGAAAATATAAATTCTTAAATTGCCCCTGCCAGGAATCGAAACCGCCACACTGCGCTAGGGAAGTCGTCTAAGTAGACTTTAATTGACCTTCTCAACAATTTATTGCATCCGTATTCGACTGGTTCATAGTCAGTTTTATCTGAACTCTGACCCTTTCTTAGTGGATTGATAATAAAATCACAGCATAGGAAATCCCAGGGTAACCTGACCTTGCTTAAACGGATTTAATCAATAATAACTAAATATAGCAACCGTTCAGTAAATCATAATTAAGCTAAGTTCTTGTATAAATAATCTTCTCTATGTATAAAAATGAATCGCTAAATGTGTTGCTGATCGCAAATCTCGAGAACAGCTGAACCGATTTCGCTAAGTCTTTTTTATAATATTCCTTGAAGTACGAGGATGGTTCTTACGTAGAGAAAAGTTTAAAAAATTGCCTAAAAAAATCGACTGTTAGGCGGTACGAACGAAGTTCGCCGGGACAGCTAGTGAGTAATAATTCTAAGATAGTAATATTTTGTAAGCTGTGACAGCTTAGTGGTTAGGACGTCCGCCTTTTAATCGGAGATCGGGAGTTCGATCCCGGGCACGCACCTCTAACTTTTCTGGGTTATGTGCGTTTTAATAAATTAAATATCACTTGCTTTAACGGTGACGGAAAACATCGTGAGGAAACCTGCATGCCTGAGAGTTCTCCACGTTCTCAAAGCTGTGTGAAGTCTACTAATCCGCACTTGGCCAGCGTGGTAGACAGTAGACTATGGCCAAAACCCTTCTCACTCTGAGAGGAGACCCGTGCACTGTAGTGAGCTGGCGTGGGTTGATCATGAAGATGATGATGAATATCTTGTAAGAACGTACCTACCTACTACGTGTTATTAAAGTTGTACTAACTTTGGTCGATTAAGTATGACGTATGAGTCTTCAATGTCACAGGTGTAGTTAGTACACTTTCTTTTCTTACGTAATTAAATCTTAAAATATCTTGCATAATTTTCTTATGTTTCTGATACAACACTTGTTTTGTAATATAAAGGTTTCGTATGCGACCATTAAATTCGCACGCTTTATGTGAAAACTTGCAACTAAAATGCCCAAAGGCCCAAGGGCCCAGATTAGTCATTAGAATCCATAAAAATGTTCATCTAAATCTATAAAATTATTAGGTACATTTCTGATTGAAACCCCGGCCAGTCTTGCAAATAAGCGTTTCCAGTACTCGGCCGAAAGTAATGTACATCGGCCTTTAGAATGACATTTTGGCTGACTGAATGACTATATGACGTTTTGTCGGTCTCAATGACAGCGACAGTGCACACTCTACAAATCTGCTATCAACTTCTAAAGGCCGATGTACATTACTTTCGGCCGCGTACTGTGCACTGTTGTAACAGCCGTTGGACGCCGATGTGGAAGGCTTGTTTACAACAGTCTGGCCGGGGATTGATACAGCTTGATTATCTTCAACAGTTCAAGTTAAGTTAAGCAGTTAAATATTTTTCTTTAGTTGTTTACAGGGAAAAACTATTTGAATAGTGTGCAAAAAGTATAATACATAGTACAATCTAACCACGAGGCGTATAAATGCGCCTTGTATAAAAACAGATCTCAGCCGGGCTTGTATATGTATTTAATCCTTAGGCTGAGACCACAACACTGCGATGCGACGTCGAGCCGTAAAAATCTACGACGTCGCATAATGCACTGTGCTTTCCGGTGCGGTGCCGCACCGTACAAACTTGCGATGCGACGACGTATTCCCGTTCAGTCGGTGTCCACATGTCTCTGTGTGCCATTCTGTGCTGTGTGTGTTCTGTTCTTCTTGATGTGTCTTATTGCAAGTAGAAGTAGGATACGTGTATTGCGGTCCATGGCTCACTAGAAATTAATGGCCAAAGTTTTCTCATACAATGCCTCACGATGCGGCATCGTTTTTACGATGCGATGTCGCACCACAGTGTTGTGGCCTCGTCCTTCGTCTTCCGTAATCCGCTACGCTGCAACTTGCAACATCAGATTGTACTACTTGTTTTGTGCGCACTATATGCGGGTCATCCACAGGCACAACACATAACTGAGTATGTTCCTGCGGTAGTGGAGCGGTGCGGAAGGGTGTGATGACGTGGTCTGCACCCGTACGTAGTCGAAATTCCACGGATACTTACGAAGCGATTTGCCTCCTCATTTCTAATTCGAACCGCTAAGATTTGAAACATTCTTCCAGCATCAGTTTTGCCCACGAATTATAATACGCGTACCTTCAAGTCAAGAGTGAATAGACATCTAAGCAAGCGCGCTCCATCTTAGGGCTTAGGCTGCATCATCATTTGCCACCAGGTCTGATTGCAGCCAAGCGCTAGTCTACAAATTAATAAAAACCGCAGGACCCTACTCAGTTAAGCACTATACCTATAACACTAATGTTAAATAACTAATAATTCTTAATTGATTTATTTATAATCCAATTGAATTCATTCATTATTATTATATCAACGTGTCTATATTTAAGGCACACTGACCGACTAACTGACATTCCTATTTGTTGGCACGAATTGTGGCGTCGCCGTTTTGATAAAACAATTTTTACGGACGACGCAAACTTTTCAGATATTTTTAGAGTTATGCAATAAGTAGGTAGGAGTACGTTGATACTAGATAATAAATGACGACTCGCGGCGCGGTCGAGTTATCTGCCGATATGCCAAGAATTGTTTGGTGATAGCACTTATCACGGCGCCAGAATTAAATAAAACTACCGAATAGTGCAATCATTTTGTTTACGAAACTAAGTAGTTATATTATGTAGATAAAGAATGACACAATTTCACCATCATCATCTGCATCCTAGAATAGTAGAGGGGGATTCCAACATCAATGATCTACACAGTCAGTCTACTGCAGGACAACAATTATTTGTAGCTTTCGTTTTAAGTTTGCGTAATAATTATCACCACTATATCTTACAAATCCAACATCTGACCATCAAAAAGAGTAATTCATTACTTATTTTGAATAAGTCATTTGACTTTGACTTTAATACAGAGTTACCTATTTGACTTTGTATTGTACAAACCAATTTATTTTAATAGAATTTTTATTTGAACAAGATAATTTAGATTTTTTAATTTTAAAATCGGCTAAAGTACAGTTTTCAAATTTGCTTTAGGTAGGTAGATACTCGATTTTTTAAAAATTCAAATACAAGTCAGCACTTTACTGCAATCTCACCTGGCGACAAGTGATGATGCAGTCTAAGATGGGAGCGGTCTAACCTGGAAGGGGTATGGCAGTTTTTTTTATTAAACCCATGCCCCTTTTGGTTTAATTTTTTTTTCTGTGATGTAACCACAAATTCACGGTTTACGGATTTATTCCTTTACTTGTGCTATGAGAACTACCTACTTACCAAATTTCATGATTCTAGGTCAACGGGACGTACCCTATAGGTTTTCGTGACACACTAACAAAATTTATTAAAAGATAGCGATTAGGGTTCTCAGTTTTACTACGGAACTCAACAAAAATTAAAGCTAGTGATTAGGTAGCTATTTTGTATACTGTACTTATACTACTCGTTAAGTAAATTCCTCAGGAAAAAGATAACAAAATTGATTGCCAACTTGATTCACACAATAATTACTAAAGTAGGTAATAGGTATGCATACACGAGTACGATTACGATTCACGTCTACATCCATACTACAGGCACGCTAGTACTATTATATTATTATTCTGTGCTACAGGCTAAGGCTACATTGTGACCGATTCTCTTGTACATAATCTCTAAACTAAACTAATTTAACAGGTCTAAATCTAGTGCTATCCTTTTCCGCAAGCAACATTATGAAAGGGAAAGCAATAGATTCAGACGTGCCATTTCAGTTTAATTTATAAATTGTGTATAACGGAACTATATAGCCACATTATATGTGTGAAGCTTAGAGATAAGTTAGGAGCTATCCTTGTGTACAAGATACACAATGGTCAGATACAAGGCTCCTAGCTTGGTGACACACAATACACTTTAGCGCCGTCTGTTGATGAAAACGGCAGAAATTAAAACTTCTTCCATTGAATCACTAGGCAACTAACAAAAATTAAGCAACACGTTCGTTCGCTGCGCGCAGTGTGGCCAACTGCGATAGTTTGCAATACGTCTGATCATTAGTGATCTTAGGATCAGCCTACTGATTCGCTAACGCAGTGTCTAACGCTGAATGATAGCCACCGAGCTTATTTCACATTTATTTTTAATTCATTGAAGGTTTTCTACGACAAATATTTTAATAACACTTAATGAGGCAGCAATGTAGAACTAACCAATGTCAAATGAGCTCGGTGGCTATCATTCAGCGTTAGACACTGCGTTAGCGAATCACCCGGTCACTAAGCGAGTAGCTTGGCTCTTAGCAATAAGCGAGGCTCTTTGTATTGTGGCATTAGCCTAAGTGTGTCTATCTACTAGTTTCTCACAGCACATCTGTTAAACTAATTTTGACGAAATATACAGAGATGGCTTGCAACCCGGGGACAAACTATAGGCTACGTTTTATACCGGGAATTTCTTACGGGATTTTTAAATGCCTGTCTCTTTAACCGATTTTGACGAAATTGGATACAGAGATAACTTGCATCCCGGAGACAAACAATAGGCTACGTTTTATCCCGGAAAATAAACGAATTGCCACAGGACGACGACTATCTATATAGGTACAACTAGTATATTGTTATTGTTATGTGTTTGTATAAAAGTAGAGCATGATTAATCATCTCAAGTAAATAACAATCAGTCCTTCATAAGAGCGATGTAAACAATAACAAACATCGCATCAGTATAACTTGTTAAGTATAACAATGGAGAATTCAAATAGGTTTAATTAATTTTATTGTTACCCTGAGGAAGTTATAAGGCTTGGGATGATAATGCGCCACAAAAGCTGGGTTCTTCTCGCGGAGGGCGCGTTTGGAACCCTCGTAGCTTTAGTTTTAAGTTCGCGTAAAAATTATCACCACTATATCTTACAAATACAACAACCGACAACCAAAAAGTGTAATTGAATAATTTTTTTGATTTGATTTAAAGCAAAGCGTGAAAACCCTTTTGTATCGTTCTGTTACATATTAATGTAGGGGCCAAAGGGTCCCAACAACCCTATTACTAAGCCTCCGCTGTCCGTCCGTCCGTCTGTCTGTCAGCGGGCTGTATCTCGTGAACCGTAATACATACAGAGTTGAAATATTTACAGAATGTGTATTTCCGTTGCCACTATAACAACAAATAATAAAAATTACAAAATGGCCACCATGAAAATAAAAAATAAATAAAAAAGTGTTATTTCTTGTACGATAGTACGGAACCCTTCGTGTGCAAGTCCGACTCGCACTTGACTGATTTCATTACAAAAATTCGTCAAGATAATATTATGTTTAGAGTTCCTCTAAATCCGTAACCTACATTAGGTATCAGTGTTTTTCCACTTCACTATGTAGATTGGTGAATTTTTTTTGACAATTGCATCAATGAGATACCCAATATATTGGGTATTCAGCTTCTTCCAGGATTTCGTGATATCCCTAGGGAGTTCGGGAAATCACTGATATATATTATAAGAATGATAAAAAAGATAAGATATATATAACACTAGCTTATGCCCGCGACTTCGTCCGCGTGGACAACACAAATTTCAAACCCCTATTTAACACCATTAGGGTTACCCACCACCAGTCCAGTAGTTTGAGCTGTGCGTTGATAGATCAGTCAGTCAGTCACCTTTTCCTTTTATATAGATATTATGTCATACTAAGTAACTACAGAAGCGTTGCTAACAAGACTATTGAGAGTAAGACGAAAATCATTAGCATGTCTTGTCACAAGATATATGTTAAGGTTATTCAAATACATTTATAACTATTGGAAATATTTGTCGAATAGAATCTCTGCAACTGGCTGTAAACAACGTCTTATTACCTTATATACTTACATACATTTATGTAGAATCAGTTGATAAAAAGATTGAGGATATTGCAGTTCATTGATTAACTATACAATAAAGCAAATAATTTATTACAAATGTCAAAATGGAAATAACATGAGAAATATTTTACTTAGAAGTCAGAAGTAGATACTTAAATCTTTATGATTATGTAAAAGGTGAAATTGACTGATCGATATAATACATCACAACCACTGGGGCTTAAAACTTGGCATTATGGATTTAGGGTTTATAAAGTAGATCCCCACTAAGAAAGGATTTCTAACACTCCAATGAAGCTGTGTTCTAGTGAAGCTTCTAGGATATGAAATGGTATATAAAGGCTTTTATTACTTCCTTTAAATTACAGAACAGTAATAAATTATATCTAATATTATACAAGCTGAAAGACTAATGTTTCAATTATGAGTAGACTTCATATACAAAAAAAATCTTTGGCCACATGGGAGCTGTAGGTCTAAGAAAGGAGAGACTAGATGTGTTTTTGACTTTTGTGCACCAAAAATCACAGGTTTCCACATTTATGTATCATATTGTGCATGCATAATACCTACAATATTTCTAGTTAATATGGTACATTTTATAAAGATTAACCACTTATAAGAATCATGTATGAAATGCCCAACTTATTGAATGAAAATTAGTTTTCTTACTCACAGTAAAAGTTGTTTATCTACATTCACCATCACTCAAGTCAAGATTTCTGTTTATTTATATAAAATTAAAATTAACCTTGGAAAAAGTGAATGTGTAAAGGATCATTTTATCCAATAAGATTAGAAAAAAAAATATTTTTCTAAAAGAGGTAATAAACCTGAACTGTATATTTACTTAATATTTCAGTAAAAATATTTCCAAGAATCTACATAGTAGAATCATACTTAATATTAATATTTTTGGAATAAAACAAGTTTTAGATAAGTGTTCTGATTTTGAGTAAGGGACATTAAAATAAACAATTCTTATTCATTTTAAAATTTCTTTAAATTCACCTACTTAATCACTTATTCTGCATAGGTATATGGAGATAAAGTGTGGCTTCAGTACTAATAAAATGGATAATTAATAATTATGTATTATTAGATAAATGGTAGTAAATAAATAAATATAAAATATATATATATATAAATAAATTTGAAAAAACCCGCTTTATGCCTGCTATGCCCATTAAAATAAATACCTTGTTCCTTAAATAGAGCATTGTACTTAAATAATTAACTTAACTAATTTCTGGGTGACAATTAGTTTCTATAGGAAGTGCACAATAATAACTAGGTCACAGTAAAGTCCAGACACTATTAATAGCATCTTTTTGTCTAAATCAGCTATAATTATCTGGTAGTAACCTGTTAATAATTAGCATCTTTAAAATGCAGTTTAGATATTTGTATGAAGGTCACAGTACAAATAAAAAGGTGTTTTATTCAGTACTTAATTTGATTTACTTAAAAGTCCAATAGTTCACAAATAAAAATTGGTACATACATGTACCTACTAATAAAATTGATTATATCATCATAGTAATTTGTGAAATAGCCAGCAGCATGCCAACTAAGTGCCTGATATTTCAGTCATACATACACAGGTAAAGTTTGCACAGTATAGTCCACTGTATACACTAACAAAATTTATTATAATGCAATGGTTAGATAGAAATATCTAGCAATATGCACTATCCTAGAACGCGAAAATGCTGACGCGAAATGATGTAACAATAAAATTACCATGTGTTTTTGTATTCATTGGGTCAGCAGTCGCGTCAACAGCGTGTTGCTAGGAAACTGGGGTTCGTGATACCGCGTGCGCGCTGCGCGTTGGGCTTCTACGTGGAACGCCGCCGCGTGCACCGTCACCGTATGCACGTGCCGACGCGCAACGCAAAGGGCCATTACATAACTGCACGGACAGACGCCTGCTTATGCGACACCCAGGAAAACGATGCCGTGCGAATGCCACCAGTTCCAATTTTAGATAGAAGCGCCAGACTATCTCTAAGTCGAGTTACGAGAAGCGTTCCGTCACATTTTTAGAACCGCATGTAAACGACACCACTTCACACTATCCCAAACTTCTAAACTCACTCAAGTAACACCAGATGCTTCTCGATCAGGGAGGAAAATACAAAATGCGCACCAAGTTAAAATGCGTCGCGTTTTTAAGTAATTATTTTTTATCAATTGTATTTCATCCTCTCAAAACAATTTTTTTAGGTAGCATGCCTTTATGATTTATGAGGAAAGAATTGAACTCACCTTATAGATGTGATGTCTGATATACGCACAAATTAATAATTAATAACATTAAACAGCATTCCGCTGTCTTCGTACTTGAAAATAATCACAGAAAATAATAAATCAACCAACACTTTGCAAACACCTCAACTCAGCAGCACCCAACCAATTACCAAACCATAAACTATGTCATGTCTATGCGTAATCTATGTCTGTCATTGGCATGACAGTCCATTTATGCCTCAGACTAAGAATAAGGCAGCTTCGTCTGTGTTGGCTTTTGTTGACACACGTGCGGCGTTTTTCGGACTGTTTTTCTTGTTAAAAAGTAGCCAGTTTTTGCGTTTTAACTAGTGTTTTTTGGTGGTGGGACTAACTCGGTGCGATGGGAATGGAGGTGGACCCACCTCCGGAGCCCCCGGACCCTGATGGGTCGCGGAACGGAGACGCGTGTGACGCTTCTCGACAGGCGGCTTCCTCTCGGAAGCGACCTGTCGATATCGATGAGCCTGCCGCAGAAGGCGGAAAAAGAACGGTGTTGAATCCTCCCCATGCAGCTGTGCATTCTGTATACACCCATCCCTCATTTTCTGAAGGCCCTAAAGGTTACAGTAGGGATGACAAAGGTCCCTTCATAGTCCACGTCTCGAAGGAGGTCTCGGACCCATCCGCAGCCACATCAATTAGAGCATTGCAGTTTGGCCAGTTTCTGCACCATAACAAGTTCAGTCACATCATTAAAGACGGCGTTAAAAGTGTTGGCCGCAATAGAGTCAGCGTAGAGTTCTCAACCGCGTTAGCAGCCAATGACTTCCTAGCAAGCCAGATCTTGACGTTGGCAAAGTATAAGGCCAACATTCCAACATTCAATATCACTCGGATGGGTCTAGTGCGGGGTGTTCCTATAGACTGGTCTATGGGGGACTTCGTCGAATCCCTTGAACTACCGATTGGCTGTGGCGAGGTTTTAAAAGCCCGCCGCCTGAACCGTAAAAATACCATTGAAGGTCGTGTTGAATGGGTGCCCACCCAGTCGGTGGTTGTAACCTTTAGAGGCCAGACGCTCCCCTCAAGAATTTTCTCCTTTTACACGTCCCTCCCTGTTGAGTCTTACAAATTCCCGACCATTCAGTGCCTAAATTGTTGCCGTTTTGGCCACATTAAATCACAGTGTAGGTCTAAGCCAAGGTGTTACAGGTGTGCCCAGCCCCATACAGGTGAGTCCTGCGATGTTTCGAAGGAAAAGGCTACCTGCTTGCATTGCTCAGGTAGCCATTTCGCGTCAGATAAGGACTGTCCAGAGTTTTCCCGCCAGGAAAGCATTAAGCTTGTCATGTCTCAAGACAACATTTCGTATATAGAGGCATCTGCACGTTTCCCCCCAGTCCGTAGGTCATATGCTGAGATGACTAGGGAGTTGTTCTCAACTCCTACATTCTCTCCCCGTCCTCCCCATCCTACAAACTCATCTCGTCCCAGTGTTACTCCTAAAAAATCATACCGGGAAACAATTATTCGTTCTCCTCGTCCCCGTGCCCCCTTACCGAAGGGCTACAATAAACAGGCACATGAATCAATTATTAACAACCCATCTTCCTCCCTACCCAATGGCTGTGCTCTTGGCAACAGCCAACCCGACTTTCCGCTATCCCAAGGAAAAATGTTAGAAGACCTTACCGCATTGCTCCTAAGCATCGTTGCTCCATGCAGCGAACTCCCATTACCGCCCAACGTTGCCCAAAACCTATCCCGTCTCTTTAATATTTTAAACAATGGCCCCAACAGTTCTACTTCAATGGAATTGTAAAAGCATCCGTTCCAAAAAACAAGACCTTATATTCTTAATTAACCTGCATAGTCCTGTCATAGTTGCCATCTCGGAGACATGGCTGAGGCCTGGAGCCCGATTTCGGGTCCCTGGTTTCTTCTGTTTGCGGGATGACAGGGATGACGGCTATGCAGGTAGTGCCTTATTCATTCGGCACAATCTCCCCTTTTCTTCAATTCCTATCCCCTCTCACAGTAATCAGATTAATGCTGTTGCTGTGAGAGCTGTAAATATTTCCTTCCTCTCTTTGTATATCCCTCACCCAACCCCCTCCCTGATTCCAGAAATTGAAAGTATCCTTTCCTCTCTCCCCAGTCCGACTGTGATTATGGGTGACTTTAACACCCACCACACTTTGTGGGGGTGTTATAACTGTGACGGGTTCGCTCCGTCGTTGGTTGACATTTTTGAGGATATGAACCTTTGTATCCTAAATGATGGCTCCCCGACTCGCAGAGTTTACCCCAATCAGAACCCAAAATCTGCAGTAGATCTATCTCTTTCTTCAACTTCTCTTGCATCTCAGCTATCCTGGCAAACTCTTCCTAGTACCTATGGTAGCGACCACTTCCCTATCATCCTAACTATGAATAATAGAACAATTCCTTCCCCCAGCCCTAACCCCTTGTTAAAATATAAATTGCACAAAGCAGATTGGTCCCGCTATGCTCAAACCGTGGATGACCTGATGGACTCTCTACCTGATCTTCCGTGTGATGGTGACCTCTTGATTTACTATGATCACTTCGTCAAATCTCTTATTTCTTCGGCCGACTTCAATATTCCCCGTAAAAATCCTTCTGTCTCAAATCATTTGCCTTCCCCTCCCTGGTGGGATGAGGAATGCAAAGATTTGTTCAAGCAGAGAGTGGCAGCAGAGAAAGAGTACTCAGCTCATATGACAGAAGAAAATTTTATTAAATATAAGCGTATTGATGCCAAAACAAAAAGAATGGTTTCAAAAAAGAAAAAGTTTGGCTGGACTAAGTTCTGCGAATCACTTAACCCTAGATCTCCCTCTTCGATTGTTTGGTTAAACATAAGAAGATTCCGCAGAACCCTTAACTACTCCGATCCAAGCTCTAACGATCCCTCTGAATGGCTTAGTACTTTTGCTGACAAACTTGCTCCTCCGTCTGTTCCCCATCAGGACGAATTCCCTGTTTTTACACCAGCACCCATTATGGGCGAAATGGATGCCCTCTTTTCCTTCTCAGAGCTTCAGATTGCTCTCGGTGGGCTAAAAGACTCAACCCCAGGGGAAGATGGTGTGCCCTACTCTTTTTTGGTAAATTTAAATGAAAACTCTAAACATCGCTATCTAAATTTAATTAACGGTTTTTTTGAAAAAGGAATAATCCCAGATTCCTGGAAGTCCCAAATAGTGATCCCACTTCTTAAGCCTGGGAAAAAAGCTTCAGACCCTAATTCATACAGGCCTATTGCACTGTCGTCCACATTAGCGAAGGTTACGGAGGTCCTCCTTAAAAACCGATTGGAATGGATAATGGAAAGCAGAGGAATACTGGCCCCTTCGCAGTTTGGTTTCCGCAAGGGTCTCAGTACAGCAGACAGCCTCAGTATACTCACTACAGACATTCGAACTGCCTTTGGTAAGGGTGAATACCTTGTGGGTGTCTTTCTCGATGTAGCTTCTGCATATGATAATGTACTTCTTCCGTTGCTCAGGCAAAAGCTGCACCAGCTGAGTGTACCGCCGAGGATATCACATTTCATATGTAACCTGCTTGCTGGCAGGTCAGTTGTGGTAAAACACCAGTCATCCACTCTCCCCCCCAGACTAGTCTGGAAAGGTCTTCCCCAAGGCTCTGTTCTCAGTCCTCTGCTATACAGCATATATACCCAAGATCTAGAAATGTCTGTAAATAATTTTTGTAACATCTTGCAGTATGCTGACGATATCGTCCTCTATCATAGCTCAGGCTCTGTAGAGGAAATATCCCAATGTCTTAACTCTGCTTTGTATTATCTAGGGCAGTGGCTCTCTGACCACGGCCTATCTTTGTCAGTGGCTAAATGCCAAGCAGTCGTGTTTACGAGGAAGCGATCTATCCCTAACTTTAACTTTTATTATGAGGGTCAACTCATCAACTTGGTAGATAAGGCAAAGTTCCTTGGAGTTATTCTCGATTACAGACTGAACGGATTGGCTCATACCGAATATATAATTAATAAATGTGAAAAGGGCATCAATGTTCTACGTGCGGTGGCGGGAGTTTGGTGGGGTGCTCATCCCTACTCCCTCAAACTCTTATATAATGCTTTGGTTCGTAGTCACATTGATTACTGCTCATTTGTATTAGACCCCTTAAATAAAACTGTGTCTGAGAAGTTGAATAAAATTCAGTACCGTTGCCTCAGAATCATTCTGGGTGCAATGAAGTCTTCCCCCACTAACGCTCTACAGGTTGAATGTGTTGACCCTCCTTTACATCTCCGACGGCAATACCTATGTGACCGCTTTGTCAGCAAAATGTTACAGCTTTCCTCTCACCCATTGTGGACCAAATTGGACCAGTTATCACAAGTCCTTAGCACACGCAATCCTTCCTCCTACCTATTGGATAGTTTCCGTAAGTTTACCAATCTCCCTCATCCCTTGTTATCTTTATCAAAAAATCCTCTATTCTCCACATCATATGAAGCCCTGGTATTCAATCCCTCTGTGGTTACTGATCTTGGTTTGGTCAAAGGTGCCCCTGATACTAACTCAAAATTTCAAAGCTTAGTTCATCAAAATTGGTCAAATCATCTTCTTATCTACACCGATGCTTCAAAAATGTCCACAGAAAGTTGTGTCGGTGCAGCCTGCTGGGTGCCCAGGTTTAAAATAATTCTACAATTCCAATGCCCTCCTGAGTCTTCGGTGTTTACAGGAGAGGCCATTGCCTTATTAGAAGCAATCCTGTTTACCCGCTCCCATAACATGAAACAAACTGTTATTTTTACTGACTCTCTTAGTTGCTTGTTATCCATTAAGGAAAACCCATTCAGGAGTAAATCAAGATTTCCCATTATTCTACAGATTAGGGAAGCTCTGTTCTCCTGTCATCAAAATGGAATAGCTTTAACACTTGTCTGGATTCCAGGTCACTCTGGCATTGCAGGCAACGAAACGGCTGACTCTTGCGCTAAATCTGCTGTACAAACGGGTTCCCATGAACATTTTAAAACCATTTCCCAAGATCTGAGTGCATTATCTAAAACATATCTGGACAAGTCCTGGAACACATACTGGAATGAATCAAAATCGGTTAAAGGTAAATTCTATGCCTCAGTTCAACCGGATATTCCAAGGCGCCCATGGTTCTTCTCCCATAGATACGCAGACAGGTGGGTTACCTCCACGATATGTCGCTTACGCCTTGGTCATTCCTGCACACCTGTCCATCTGCACAAGATCAGAGTTAGAGATCACTCCCTGTGTGAATGTGGCTTAGACGAAGGTACTATTTCCCATATATTCTTTTCTTGTCCTAAACTTCTTCACCCCCTCTATGATGTCCTTCCTCCAAAATTTCCCCGTCCAGTAAATGTTGAGTGTTTGTTAATGTCTGTTTTTAGTCCTTACTGTAAATTCTTATGTAAATATGTCAAATATAATAATATTAAGCTGTAAATATTTATGTAATATAGTGTGTATTTTGTGTACCTAATAATTGTGTTGTTCCAGGCCTGAAACTAACCCTATACAATAATATATTATTCTTTGAAAAAACCTGCTACTTATAAATTATCCAAATTAATAGATAGTCTTCTTCCCAGCTATCACCAACCATTCGTATCGTGTCTCTTCAATTCCACACGACATTGGCGAAGTAAATTGCGCCCGCTTGGTGCAGCCGCGCGCCATTAAAAAAAAAAAAAAAAAAAAAAAAGAATAAGGCAGATAAGGAGACTTGTCAAACGCGTATACCCGAAAGGGACAAAACAACAAAAGAAATCTAATAATACTTAAGTAGTTATGAAAGGTCATGTTTCATAATTTCGAATTTCGAATGCGAATAGCGTTAAATAGTTAAATACATATAAACATATATATACATAGGCAAATAAATACATAATCATAATTAATTAGTCTTTCATACACGTATAAAAAGTTTTACTTTAAAAAAATAACACGACTCCATTCTTTCTAGATGAAATCGTACGATATTTTAATGCACATTTCTAATCATAGCTAAATTTTAAAAATATTCAGCTTATGCGCTAAATTAAATAAGAAAATGATATAGTTAATTACTTGTGAAATGTTATTCCATCTTTTTTAATTAATATTCGAACGTTTTAAATGCAAGATTTGACTGCGCACGACGGAATTTTTAAAAATCAAAATCACGACAGATACGTTGAAGCGCATGCGGCCGACTGATGTCAAAAGAGGAGAGGAGCCACTTTTGCATCTTTTTGAGCACGTATTTTTTCTTCTTAGGGCCTATCTATATAAATCGATGATGTATTGACTTTAAAATCTGAATTCATCTGAATTTTATTTTTGAATAAGTTTTTTAGTGCATTAATTATTTCAAGCTTAATTAGTTATGCTGTATCAAACAAAAGGGCTTTGTTTTCGGGGCGATCAGATAATTTATTTAACCAATTACTGCAAAGTAATAAATATAATTTGGTTTGGGATTGTTTGTCTCGCTATTTGACGTCACAATATGGCGTGAGCAGGAGGCGTGAGATTAAAACATAGACTAATTATTTGCTGTGCTGTTGTATAGTCCGGTTAGGTTGGGTCTGGACATGGTCCGAACCAAGATGACCCGAGTCGCTCGACCTTCACCCGACTGAGTCGTTGTTGTGAACATAGACCTTTAGTTCCATAAAGTAGAGAAAATAACTTAAATAATGCCAACATCCACATCCAAACAACGTCATTGACGTCATTGACCAAAAAGAAGAAAACACGTTAAACTTGACGTGGACTAAAGTAGCTGGCCCACTTTGCTAAATCAAAATGTACTAGACATTCTAAATATTTAAACTTTAAATAGACGGAATACACAGGACTTCGATACTGGATGAGAATTTGTGAAAGAAAATGGCCCTAGTTATTGTAAGTGCATACATTTTACCAAAACATGGGTTGGATTGGCAGTCCTTTCACCGCCAGGCGATTTTTCGGCGTTCTATGTAAACCTAAATTTTACGTGTTTCTTACAGAAAATGTTCAGTGCAGTTTGTCTGGTGTTGTTTCCGCTACTTTTAAGTCAAAGTGTTGATGCGGCGGCAGTCATATCCATAGATTTTGGCTCAGAATGGATGAAGATCGGGATAGTATCACCTGGAGTACCTATGGAGATTGTGCTCAATAAAGAGTCTAAAAGGAAAACTCCCGCTGTAGTTGCGTTCAGAGACGATACGCGGACTTTCGGGGAGGACGCTGTAACAGTTGGAGTAAGGTTCCCGAAAAATTCATACAAGTATTTATTGGATCTACTTGGAAAACCTTATGATCATCCTATGGTCCAATCTTATAGGTAAGTACAATAATATTATAGATAAGTAAAAGTACAATGATGTTTTATAAACCTGTCGCCAATAAGAAATGGGCTATCACAAAATTGTTACTTTACTATGTTTTGGGCTACAAGAAAGGTGTCTTGCAATAGAATGATTATTAACCTCTTATTCTTAAATCACATCTGAATATTTATTTAGCTGTGATATAAGAAAATGCTCAAATCTCAGATTTCATTCATTTCTTTTGTAATGAGCCTTTTCACTAAACAAATTGGAAATATTCTATTTCAATTCAATATTATCATTATCATCTTAACCCATCGCGGACCCATTACTGAGCATGGGTCTCTGCCCAGAATGAAAAGGTTTAGGTCATAGTTCACCATGCTGGCCAAGTGTCGATTAGCAGACTTAACACTGAGAACATTATGGAGAACTCTCAGGCATGTAGGTTCTATGTTTTCCTTCAAAGCAAGTGATAATTGCTCAAAACTCATAACTGCCAGAAAATTAGACATTTACAATTAGATGAATTAGGGATGTCCGGAATCGAATCCTGGACCTCCTAAATAGGAAGCTGAAGTCTAAACCACTATCATTGCTTTAAATAATAAACACTTAAATCTATAAACTTTCTCTGGATAGCTAAATCTTTTCATTATACTAGTGTTAGGTGAGATTTGTTGATAGTCTGTGCCCGGCCTAGCTGACATTCTCCAAGAGTCTATGGTTGAGAGTAGACTCTACACTCTCTTGGTGATAGATAGAAGTATATTGTAATAAATAAAAATAAAACAGTCTTTATTCTCTGATCTACTTATACATAATATTACTAACTAACAGTATTACTTTACATGAATAACAGTATTACTAATTTCCTATTCTTATTAATTAATTATTCTATCTTACATCATTTATTCTAAAAAATTGGTAACACCAGCACTAATTTGTGCTTGAGGTTGTCCTCTTTTGACACAAATCTCCTCTAGATTTCATAGAAAAGTTAATTATACTTGTAAATTAATTTAATAAGCAAACAGTCATTAAAAGTAAAGTAAAGTATATCAAAGCGGTTTTACATTTAATACTAGGTTGCCTGTAAGAAATGCTTTAGCAATAAGACCACCTTCCCACCCTTCTGTGTAGTTTCTTTTATATCAATTAATATCTGTACAGTAAAGATTTGTAAGTAAATAAAATCATCATCATCATGATCAACCCATCACCGGCTCACTATAGAGCACGGGTCTCTGAAAGTGTGAAGGGTTTTGGCTTTGGTTTTTTCATAGTCTACCACACTGGCCATGTGCAGATTGCTAGACTTCACATACCTTTGAGAACATTATGGAGAACTCTCAGGCATAAAGGTTTCCTCACGATGTTTTCCTTCACTGTTAAAGCAAATGATATTTAATTGATTGAACGCATAACTCCGAAAAGTTAGAGGTGTGTGCCTGGGATTGAACCCCTGACCTCCGATTAGAAGGTGGACGTCCTAACCACAAGGCTACCACAGCTTCCACAGTAAATAAAATAAAATGTTTTATTTTCAGAGATAAATTCCCATACTATGAGATAGTGGCGACAGACAGAGGCACCCCTGAGTTTGTGCATGATGATAAAACTAGATACACACCCGAAGAGCTGGTTGCTCAGCTGCTAGCTAAAGCTAAGGACTTTGCTGAGATCAGTCATGGTAACATTTTTCTGCAATTTTTTAATGTTTATGACCCCATGTAAGTAATATACATGTACCCACCATATCTGAGCAAAATAAACAAATGATTATGATTATTATGATTATTAATCATCATCATTATCATCATCCTATCGCTGGTGCACTACTGAGCATGGGTCTCTTCTCGGAATGAGAAGGGTTTACACCATAGTCTGCAATACTGGCCCAGTGTGGATTGGCAGACTGCACATACCATTGGGAACATTATGGAGGATTATTATAACTCACAGGCATACTGGTTTCCTTACGATGTTTTCCTTCACCATCAACAAAACTATACAACTAAAACATATAACTCTAAAAATCAGAGGCTCAGTCAGAATCAGTAGGCTATCACCGCTCTGGGAAATTAATGAAAGCAAATAACAGTTACATAGGAACTGCAATTCAGTTCCTAAAAAAAGCAAATATGGGACTATTTTTTTGTTTGTGATCTTATTCTGTATGTTTCTGTCTTTTGTACTGTGTTTGTGCCATGGTCCCAAATAAAAAAAATATTTATGTATTTACTAGCTTATGCTCGCGACCTCATCCACGTGACTTACACTTTCAAACCCCTGTTTTACCCCTTTAGGAATTGAATTTTCAAGAATCCTTTCTTTGCAGATATCTATGCCATTATAGCTATCTGCATGCTAAATTCCAGCTCGATCCGTCCAGTAATTTGAGCTATGTCAGTCAGTCAGTCAGTCAGCTTTTCCTACAATAAGTCTTCTTTGCAGGTCAACCAATCACTGAATGTGTGATCACAATACCTGGCTTCTTCAACCAAGCTGAGCGCAGAGCTATGAAGGAGGCGGCCGCTCTTGCTGGCCTCAATGTGTTGCAGCTGATCAATGATTACACGGCCATTGCTATCAACTATGGGATATTTAGGAGGAAGGTAAGCTGTACAATAATATAACATTATATTCAGTACAATAATACAACATTATATCAATAAAAAACATCTATGTAATGTATGAAGTAATTAATACACATAAATATACACTTACATCAACAATATTTTTATATGTAGGTACACAGATTTCTCAGACTTCTGAACTGATTTGAATTTATAGGGTTCTTTACTCAAAAAGAAAAAAGAAATCCTAATAGGATCACTTTGTTGTCTGTTTGTCTGTCATGTTGGTCAAGAAAACCTATAGGGTACTTCCTGTTGACCTAGAATTATAAAGGTACAAGTAAAGGGAAAAATCGGAAAAGTGTGAATTTATGGTTACATCACAAAAGAAAAATTAAAATGTGTTCACAAAAAAAATAATTTATTAATACAAGTTTTCTAGATAAAAGAGTTTCATTTTGTACGATGGTATGAAACCTTCGTATCTCTGTGCCCAGCTGGCACACCTAAAAGCCAATAATTGGGAATTGAATTGAATCTTCTTATGCGAGTCCGACTCGCATCTGACTGGTTTTTTGTATGTATTGATTGATAGGTATACACAGACGTCTGACTACAACCATACTGATGAAAAATTGGGAGTGGAGTGTGGGTGGTTTCACACAGCTTAGTACATTTTTAGGTTCTCAGTACTATAACGGTCCAAATTTTTTGTATGGAATTTAGTTTTTGTTCATATTCTCATTTTGCTGGGAATCATTGTTATAGGAAATCAATGAAACCGCCTGGTACGCTCTGTTCTTCGACATGGGTGCAGTGTCCACCAAGGCAGCACTTGTGGAATTTAAGACAGTGAAGATAAAGGAGAAGGGCTACGTTGAGACTGTGCCACAGATGCAAGTCATTGGCGTTGGCTATGACAGGTAAACTAATATGATTATTTTCTTAGGTTCTAATTGAGAAGAATGATGTTTTATTTCAGACCATTTCCATAAATGACAAAAAAAAATTACAAAAAAAATTATGGATGGTCACACAAAGTCCCGGAATTGCTATTGCGCTGGAACCATGTCTCATTAACATCGAAATGACGTCATTTGACGTATATTTAAGTAAAAATATACCATCAGCTCGAAACTTCAGTCTAGAGCTGACGTCACTAAAATGGCGGCCACGCGCTTTTGCAATTTACGGGACGTATACATTGGAGCCCCCAATGCTTTTTTTTTGCATAAAGCAGTAACAAGCTTCCAAACTTTCAAATTCATAATATGTAAAGTGAGATAAGGCATCTTCAAAAATATTTTCCACAGAACACTCGGCGGATTAGAAATGACTTTACGTCTTCGAGAGCTCCTAATAAAGGCGTGGGAAGCGAACGGAGGCGGAGACGTCAGGGCGTCGCCACGCGCCATGGAGAAGCTGCTGCGAGAGGCTGAACGACTGAAGATAGTCCTGTCTGCCAACTCTGAACACTATGCGCAGATTGAAAGCTTGCTCGATGACAAAGATTTTAAACATTTGGTAAGTTTTTAAAACAATTTAAAAATTTGTTGTTCGCAATGCAGAACTGCCATGACTGATGAGTCATGTAAGGAATTAAATTAAAAAAAAATATTTTTGTACAGATTTAGATGTTGAGAATTAAGGTGGGAACAAACTATCAGTATCTGGATCGTAAAATATACACTGAAATGGGCAACCTATCGAACTAGGTAACCTTGAAGAACTAAGGAACCTTAAGCCGCGTCTTACGGACACGTCCAATAGTTTGTTTCCACGTTCAGCCATTCATCATCATAATCAACCCATTACTGGCTCACTACAGAGCACAGGTCTGCCTCTCTGAGGGGCGTTTTGGCCATAGTCTACCATGCTGGCCATGTGCGGATTGATCACACACCTTTGAGAACATTATGGAGAACTCTCAGGCATGCAGGTTTCCTCACGATGTTTTTCTTCACCGTTAAAGCAAGTGATATTTAATTACTTAAAACCCACATAACTCCAAAAAGTTAAGAGGTGCGTGCCCGGGATCGAATCCCCAACCTCCGATTAGAAGGTGGATGTCCTAACCACTAGGACACACTGCTTAATACTGCACTGCGTTCAGCCATTATAGAGTATAAATCGCCTAAATGAGGCGATATTTTCACGGACACTTTTTGATGTCCGTAAGCTCTCATTATTATATTCATCAAAGTAGCACACAAAAGTCGATTTTATGTCAAAATAGGTCAAACCAAGCAAAATCTGGTCCTGAATTTCGAACTTTTTAATAGGTTAGCCGAGCGGAGCTTGAAGCTCTATGCTCTGACCTTTGGCCACGTGTGTCTGGCGTTATCCAGCGCGCTATAGCCGCGGCCGCCGGGTCTGGCACCGGAGCTCGACTTATAGTGGCCGGTGGGGCTTCCCGCGTACCAGCCGTACAGGAAGCTTTACGTTCAGCCGCTGGACTTGAGCTCTCGCGGTCTATCAACGCTGATGAGGCCGCTACACTTGGAGCTGTATACAGGTAAAGCACAACTAATAGTGGTGTTTGACTGATGATGACCAGGATTTCCACAGTAAAATCAATAGGTAACAATTTTTTGGGGAAAAATGCAGGTTCTTGTATGAGAGATTTTTGAAAATCTTTAAATGCAGTTATTATTTTTTAAATCTATGACATGGTTCCTAGGTCCAAGTTTCAAGACATTATGCTGAGATTTACACCCATTTGGGGTGGTGTCACAGATGAAAATGTTACATTTGTACTTTGGTTTTATCTGTGACACCATCAACAAATAAATGCATTTTCTTTCTTTCTTTCTTTTTCTAAACCACCTCCCATTGCGTTGTTGAGATTTCTAGAATATTTGTACTTACCAGAAAGTTGTAACAATACAGAGAAAAAGAAAAAAAATGTAGACAGGATAGCGATAGCATTATCTCTATAAGTTCTCTATTTGTGTTTGTAGGGCTGCATCCCTTGCGACGGGCTACAAGGTGGCTCCGTTGAACGTCCGCGACGCAGTAGTCCTTCCAATACAAGTGGTATTCACTCGCCACGTCGATGGCAACGACAGACTGGTTAGTATTATGAATCATAACCCTTCCTTTTGGCTTTGCCGTAGTTGGGTAAAAAGGAGTTAAAGTGATTTTTATTTTATACACAAAACTTTTAATTTCATTGTTATTAATATCGGGCATCAATAACATTATATGCAAGGCACTAATTTACTTTAGAATTTATTAATCATTGTAAAGGGGATTTATTATATACAAGCTTTTTAATTTATAGACAATCAGTTTTGAAAATAAAATGCTTTGTAATGTCGTGACATGTTCTTAAAGCATATCTTTATTTGTTTTCAGGAGTTGGTAAGATGTTTTTATTGTATGACTCTCCCTTTCTTTTCTCTCTAGTCTCTATCCTTCCCAATTTATTCTAAAATTCTTACAGTTGGCAATCTTTGTGTGATTTTCGTAAAAACATAGAGCAGCGGTTTCTTAAATACTTAGTTAATAATATAACTTTGTTGCAGATAAAGCGTACACTCTTCGGACCTATGAATCCCTACCCACAGAAGAAGGTTATCACTTTCAACAAACACACAGATGACTTCACTTTCACAGTCAATTATGCTGAGTTAGACCACATACCCTCAACTGAATTAAAAAATATTGGCACGTTGAACCTATCACAAGTCGTACTAAGCGGTGTTAGCGAAGCCTTAGCTAAGAATTCAGGCGATAATATAGAACATAAAGGCATTAAGGCACACTTTAATCTCGACGATTCCGGCATCCTTAACTTAGTTAACGTCGAATTTGTCGCTGAAAAAACTGTGACAGAAGAAGAAGATGACGATAGCACGCTATCCAAAATAGGAAGTACCATAAGCAAGTTGTTCGGATCTGATTCAGAAACCCCAGAAAAGCTTGAAGAAAAACCTGAAGATAAATCCCAAGAACAAGCAAAGAATGATACATCTAAAGCCAATGAAACAGTGTCCGAGAAACAAAACGCAACAGAAGCGGAGAGTAAACCGAAACCGAAAATTGTTGTACTTAAGGAGCCAATCAAAACAGACGAACAGATATTGACTCTGCAACCATTATCACCGGAAGATTTCAAGGAATCTAAAAAGAAGATAACTGACTTGAACAACATTGATAAAAAGCGTATAGAAAGAGAAACTGCTTTGAACAACTTGGAAGCTTTTGTTGTTGATATTCAATTGAAAATCGATATGGAGGAATATGCTGAATGTGGAACTCCAGAACTTATAGAGGAAATCAAAAAGTTGTGTTCTGAAACATCCGAGTGGCTATACGACGATGGATACGATGCACCAACTGAGAAGTTTGAAGAAAAGCTCAGTTCCCTCAAAGAAAAGACTAACTCCATACTCTACAAACATTGGGAACACAGAGAAAGACCCGATGCAGTAGCGGCAATCAAAAAACTGCTGAATAGCTCCCAAGAATTCCTAAAAATGGCCAAAAACTTCACCAAAGAGGCAAATTCCGACAAAGATGTTTTCACTGAAATAGAAATTACAGTACTCGAAGTTAAGATAGAGGAAACTAAAAACTGGTTAGAAGAATCGATTAAAGAGCAAAATGCGTTGAAGAAAAACGAAGATATCAAATTAACTGTCGATAGCATTAGGGAGAAAATGGCGGCTTTGGATAGAGAAGTAAAGTATTTACTCAACAAGATGAAAATATGGAAACCAAAGAAACCGGTTAAAACGGAGAGTGATAATAAAACGGAAACAGTGGTAGAAGCAGAGAAAGAGAAAACAGAGAACCAAGAAGAGAAACCGAAGGCTGAAGAGGAGAAACCAGTTACTGAAGATGAGGAAGGTAATTCTGTAGATGAGGAGGCTCCAGAAATTCTTCAAATTGGCGACGAACACAATGAAGAGGCAGAACATTCCGAGTTATAGGTGATGTGTTGGAAATAAGTTAATTTATTTAGTCTAATTTGTTTTTTACTCTGAGTATCTACTGTAGGGGTGTGGTGTGTTCTCTTTTTGTACTGAATTTACCTAAAGCACAACGTAACACGGTGGTTCCTTCACATGTTTTACCATTATTTGTAGCCAGAGCTGGTGGAAAGTACTGATTTGGATTTGATAATAGTCATTCAATAAAAGATGGCAACTTCAAAACAGCTGTTCAGTTTGGCGTCCATTTTGTTCACTACGTAAGATATTACCGTACTTGTGCTATAATAATAATAGTGCATGCGACCAACAGTGAGCAACAATATTTTGGCACACATAATATGTGTAGTAAATAGTAATAAATAACATACAAGTAGACCTGTAACAAACCGCCAAATAAGAGCCACTTTATGAGAAAAATCGAAAAAAGCTATTTAAAGACGTGTCTTTGTTTCACTTGAGTATCTAAATTCTAAAGGTACCAAAATATAAACCTTTCGGCTATTATCAAGTTCTTTGCACATATCCCGCTTGCTCTTGGAACATTATTGATTAGAGATTTAGTTTAATGAAGCTATGTGTTGAGGCTTAACTTAATTACATAATAAGTTTCATTACCTACAGTGTATTTTGTGTGTATCTGTCCTTGTCGGCTGTTAGGGCAGCTTTCCATCGGATTTGCGAAGCGATAGTTACAAGTCACGCAAATTACTATTGCGCTGGAACCATGTCTTATTAACATCGAAATGACGTCGTTTTGGCTTTCCATCGCTTCGCTTTCTGTAGAAAGTCGTCCTAACAGTATACCATTACAACTAGAGTAGGGCCAATTTAATAGCTCACATTTGACATCTGTCAGTCTTAAATATATAATGTGTGCCATCCATACTTCCATACTAATATTATAAATGCGCAAGTGTGTCTGTCTGTCGGTCTGCTAGCCTTTCACGGCTTTCACGTTCAACAGATTTTGACGATTTTTGGTACAGCGATAGCTTGCATCCCGGGGAAGGACATAGGCTACTTTTTATCCCAGAAAATCAAAGAGTTCCAACGGGATTTTCAAAAACCTAAATCCACGCGGACGAAATCGCGGGCATCAGCTAGTCATCCAATACAAGGTTACGTTGTTGAATTTTGGTGAAGTGTCAAATGTGATCTATTAAATTGGTCCTCGCCCTACTGTATTTAGAATTTCATATTATGCTCTCACATAAGTTCCCAACGCACTTAACGCTGCGCTACACGACGCGGCACGGCAGTGCCTTCCTCTACACAAACTCATATAAACTGTATTTGCCGCGCAGCGTCGCTCACACAGAGTACTTTGTAAATATGTCGCTCAAGTGCGGTTTGCTCCATACAAACTCATATAAATGATATATTACGTGCTACGTTGCGCATTGTCGCGTTGCACAGCGCCGCGTAAGTGCGTTTGGACCTTTAAATATACTATAGTTAGTTTATACCTTTAGGATATCGTGATAAATTAGTGCAAAAAGCGAACGCCTCATTGCAATCGAAGTCTTAAATCTCAAATCAAATCGGCCGCTTATTGTTTTTCAACGGTCTTTTCTTAAGCCTCTATGTTTATAAGGGTTGCTATACACATAGTCGATTCGGCACATTGGATTCGGCAATTTTTATTGAATAACAAAATCGCCGCGATGTAACTTCAATAATGTATAAATTTTGAGAAAGGACTCGCCATATTTCTCTGATCTATTCTATCTACTCTGATCTATTAACGCAGCTCAAACTACTAGACGGATCGAGCTGAAATTTGGCATATACAGATAGCTATTATGGAAATTAGAAAGGATTTTAAAAATTCAATCCCTAAATGGTTAAAATAAGGGTTTGAAATTTATGTAGTCCACGCGGACGAAGTCGCAGGCATAAGCTAGTTAGTCAACCAATAAACATCCACTGCTGGATATGGGTCTCTTATAGAGATTTCCACACTCCACGGTATTGCGCCGACTGTAAACTTACTGAACATTCATCTACACGTATAAATGAAAAGCATGATCCAAACCTGCACGGCCAAAGCAAGTAGGTACGAAGCGAGAACATCAGCCGCGCGGTGCTTGCAGCTCTCACGATATATTTAATGGCGCCATGCATACCTACGCGGCACTACACCTTAATTGTCTGTACGTATTCGCGTCGTGGACGCTCCCGCATCCCGCCTTCATGATACGCAGGTATGGCCGTACCTTATTGCTATCTACCGCCCGACTGTGCCGAGCCGACTATGTTTATAGCAACTCATAAATGCTTATCGGTCTTATTAGTTATTACCGATTTGCAATGATCGGTCTTTGTTTCTTGTCTATTTATAAGAAAAGATTCATTTTTCATTGACTTGAAAAATCTATATTTTCATGTAAATAAGATAAGAATAGGTAAATCAATCTTCGACACATATTGTGATTTATTATATTGTAAAATCGGCATGTGTATTAATGAATTTGAATTTTAGTCACTTTTTATATTAAAATTATATTACGAATATTAAGTCTCGATAATTCGTATAATAATTATTAAGGTATTCGCACATTACACACTCGACGACGATTCAAGTTCGACTCGACTTACAGTATAAAGCATTGAAAATTGAAATGTAAGGTTTGGTACAGTTATGGTCATCACTGACCCGTTGGCCATTCGTTGAACCTGCGTTGGTGCAGCTTCAATAACTTCCAATGACAAATTAAATGTCAATATTTTTATACGTGACGTGACGACAACGACGACGTGATGACGTTGACGATGCGTTGTCCACTCATTGAGGCTAGCCCGCCATGTTAGCCCGTTTCCATCTTAGGCTGCATAGTAATGGTAAATTGCAGTCAAGAGCTAATTTGTATTTGAATAAAAAAAAAGTTCAAAGTTCTAATATTGTTGAATTGATGCCGAAAGCGAGTCTGTGTAATGTGCGAAGACCCTTATATGTACGTCATACTAAAATAATTTGAGTAACGTATACTACGTCAATAAAAATCAAGATATTATAATATCTAAAGAATAAGCCAGCATATTATTTATGTACAATATTAATATGACGTTTTATTTTAATATGAAAAGTTGAGATTTCGATTAGGTGAAATTATTAATAAAGAATGATAAATTGGTGCTCTGCAAATCTACACAGGATTCTAAATAAAGTATTTAATTCTGTGGTGCTCTACCAATTGGCTGCGGGTTCCAAGCAAAATGTAGATAATTTAGTTAAAAGTTAAATAATTCAAAACGTAAATTAATCTGTAACGATATGCAAATACGTCTGTTTTTACAATAATGCACAATATGTCACTATACTTGAGCCAAATTGGTTATAGAATGTTTATTAACAAAGTTGTCAGCAGCCTTAGCAGGCATAAATGCAGGACCCTTGCAGGATCAAAATTTCAGCATCAATAAAATCTTTAATACATTTACAACGCCATTTTAGCACGCACAACAGACGGAAACGTTTAAGTGCGGAAACCAGCCCAGAGTGAAGAAGAAGAAGAAGAACGCCATGTTGTCGAAAATGATCTTTCTTTATCCAATTTGGCTCAATTATAAACATTGTGCAGCAAACTCAATCATGTTCCTTTACTAATTCTATACCTATTTTTGAATTCTGTGGTTGACTAAAAAAAACATGTATAAACCTTGTTTTTAAATTAATAATTTATTTATGTTTATGTATACTAGCGGCCCCTCTTTTACAATTATAATTTTGCAGTGACCATTAAAAACGATGAACTCGCGAGATTACAGTAAGTATAAATTTCGTTGTTATAAAATTTTATGTATTGTGATAATTTAATATGTTAAACTGTAACTTGATGAAATGCATGTTTGGTTTCTCTGAAACTGACTACGGACCCAGTTTAGCAAGCGTACAATTCGGGAACGGCTAAGACATTTTGTTATACTACACATGAATTTAAATACTCTAGTTTAAATATTTAGCTTAAGTACTCATAAACCTTGTTTACAAATTCAAAGTCGCTCAGCGAGCTATGGAGAGGACTATGTTAGGAGTTTCCCTGAGGGATAAGATCCGAAATGTAGAGATCCGAAGGAGAACCAAGGTCACTGACATAGCCCAAACTATTAGCAAGCTGAAGTGGCAGTGGGCAGGTCATGCCTGTCATAGAGGCGATGGTCGTTGGAGCCGGAAAGTCCTTGAGTGGAGACCGCGTTTAAGCAAGCGTAGTGTGGGACGTCCTCTAGCACGATGGACTGACGATATAGAGGCTGGCGGGAAGTGGCTGGATGAGGAAAGCTGAGGACCGAGTGTGGTGGCGCTCTTTATGGAAGGCCTATGTCCAACAGTGGACGTCCACAGGCTGATGATGATGACTCTCATAATCCAAAGCCGCCGGCTTGGAGGCCTAATTTAAAAATAAATAAGTTAGTGTATTTTACACTTTTGTGATGTAATTACTTATGAAATGAAAATTACAAGCACGTATAATAAATCAAGACTACCATCGCGCCCGCGGCTTGTTTTAAAATCATAAAAGAAAAGTTTGGAAGTAGGAGGTAATCTGAAATTACTCATCCGATTTCAAAAACATTCCACCATTTAAAAGGTGCATTATTCCAGATGGACTTCGGCTATATTATATCATATATGTATATAGAGGTATATCACATTTCACCAGAGTGAAGCCGGGCGGATCAGCTAGTTTTCTTTTTATGTAATGCATGCTACATTCAAAATAAATGATTCAAATAATAAAATCCTTACTGATCTGTATGACTGCTAAACTGTGCTACAGTGATTTTTAATTATTAAAAATTACTTACATAATGAATTTATTAGTATTATCAGTAACATCTAGACGTAGTTGTGTCAGAGAGGCATGTCTGTGAACTATTATGTAAAGTGTAATAGACATGAATATTGAATACCCAGTCGCAAACGATGAAAAAATAAATTATTTAATGAAATGAACCATTCTGGTTTTATTTTAATTACCTACCTATGAGGCGGGGGGACGCCCCGCACTCGCACATCACCCGCGCTATCCCGCACCGGGTTAGCACGGGGGCTGTGCTGGGATCCTCACCACGATTGCTATCTCGACTTATCGTGTACTACAAGTCTATAAGGTATGTAGTTATGTCTTTGGGAAAAGAGTTTCAACAGTTTCAAAACCTACACCCATGGTGGATTTTTAGGTTTTTACAAATCCAGTCAGCTAATAAAGAATAATATACGTATTATTTCTAATAGTCTACTTTAAAATAAAACCTGTTATCTAAATATATTTAAAAGGAAAATGTGACTGACTGACTGATCTATCAATGCACAGCTCAAACTACTGGACGGATCCTGCTGAAATTTGGCATGCAGATAGCTATTATGACGAAGACATCGGCTAAGAAAGGATTTTTGCAAATTCAACTCCTAAGGGGGTGAAATAGGGATTTAAAATTTGTGTAGTCCACGCGGACAAAGTCGCGAGCATAAGCTAGGTTTTTAAAAAACGATATTCATATAAGTAAGAGGTCGTTAAACCACGCGTTTCCGTTTCACGTTGGTAGGAATTCCTCCGAGATGACAGATATTAGATACGAGTCCAAGATGAATCCTGGAATGTGGTAGATCGTGCAAGTAAAAAATATACACGGGAAGTCTGTGAAAATATTATTGCAGCTCAGTTCCATTCAAGTTAATATCAAAAGTCTATTTTTTAGTTGCTTTAATTTACAGGATACTCGCCGGTGAAGATATTTTTATCACTTCTAAATCGTGTGAACTAAATAAGATGAAGTTCGCGACAGGTCGGGGTGGCAATTGGGCACCGGGTTAGCGTAGCGCGGGTATTTTTACCATCTCGACCTGTCAGTGAAAGTGATGAACATCGGCCTTTAGAATGACATTTCAGCTTTGTAGAGCGTTGTCTCTGTCACTCAGACCCATATGACGTTTTGTCGGTCTCAACGACCGCGACATGTGCTCTACAAATCTGCTATCTCCTTCTAAAGTTCGATGTTCATCACTTTTGGCCGCGTAGTGTTTAATTACAGTCTCATTCGAACCTGACTATACTTACTTTAATATCTGAAAGAGAAACCTTCCGTTCACCACCCGCGCACACCCTTAGCGTCCGTTCACACAGACCGGCTCGGACCGGAGAGCAGATTTCGATAGCGATTAAAATAGAGTGTTGGATAGTTGAAATAAGGTTTATTTTTATATATTATCACCTCTTTTGTTATTGAGAATGCCGGAGAGCAAACAAGCAAGAGTTAGTGTGAAAAAAAAGGAGCCGACCGGCTACGTATGATTTCGCTCTTCCGCTCTCGCGCAGCCGAACAGCTCCGTTTGCGTACTCTTTCAATACAGTGCTCTTCCAGCCGGTCTATGTGAAAAAAAAGCTTGGTCGCTTCGGCCAGTTCCAACCGTACGCACGCCGGAGCTGCGGAGGTCTGTGTGAAAAAAAGAGCACCGTCCGATTCTGTCCGAGCCGGTCTGTGTGAACGGCCCCTTACTGGTTTACCGCGGGTGTGCGGGGCGTTCTCTCGCCTATTGCCATCTCTACCTGTCGCTATTGGCTTGCTTGTATATTGACAAAAATCTATGGATATCTAGGTACTTTGGCTACCAGTCCGAAGTCAGGGCTAATCGTTAGTAAATAAATAATTGTTTGCCATACCTACACAACATACACCATACTTCGTTTCATATGTAATGAGCCTCATTAAAGTCGCATGACCATTAAAGGTGTGCTTTATACCTATACATCGAGATGTTTTTACAACGTTCCTCTGAGCCGGTAGGTAGCTGATTACATGATTGTCGATGCCTTCGGGGAACGGCCAAAAGAAGCGAATTAGGGTGACTTTATGTTACACCAGGGCTCCAAGATTTATTCTTTAGGTAGGTAGGTAACTATCTAAAATCTGTTAAAGAAGGTAGGTACCTACTTGTTAATTTCCTTTTGAGCTTTTGGCACTGACCACTTGTCTGTGGCTTTTGGATAGGTTCAAAAGCAAAACATCAAAGTGAAAGAAAGCTCGTCTACTAGGTACTCGGTGATTTAGCATCAGAATGATATTCCTTATTACTACCTATCCATTTATTAGGCTCTCAAACTCAATGCTCATAATTTCTTTGACAGCCACCTGATGCCAAGCGTCGAACTACTAACCAGTAACTTGTTTCAAAAGAGCTTTTGTTTCTTGAGACTCGAATCCCGGAGGAAGAAGTCGGCGCCCGCGCATTGGCGCCTTTCTCCGAGGAAACGAGACGACTGTACCCCATCCTTACAAAGGAAAGAGACAAAAACAATAGCATTCCGCGTCGGACGGACAAGTCGAATGAACTAACCAGTTTGCTTATAATGCGCCCGCCTAATCGGTCGTGTACCTATTTTTGTGTCAATTTTTCGGTAGTGATGTAAAAAGTGCAGGAAATATTTTCATTTTTCGTGTGTGTATGAAACAGTTTGAACTGATAAATGTATGTGAACTACACAGTGAAGTGGTTTCTGTGTTGTTTTAGTGGATGTTTTGTGTGAATCGGTAAGGAATCTAGTTTTAAGAATGCAACCCAATCCCTCTCCCTCTTGAAAGAATGCAGTGCACCGTGTTCGGAGTTCGGACTTCGGTGTATTGGACTCAGGCGCAAGTCGCACCGCACCTTGCCGGTTCGGTTTTGGTGCCGAAACTACTCAATCAATATTATTATTTATGTGCGATAGTTAATCGATTGTTTATACCTACCTACTCAAACCACAAAGCCAAGCCGGTCAACCTGTTGATGTGTGGTAAATTATAGGAATCAATTTTGGATCTAGGTGCCTAGTACATACTTTTCCTATCTACCTAGGTACGAACTTCAAACTTTTAATTAGAGTAAGTAGGTAGGTACATACATATATGTATCTATTTATACGTAGTATTTGTTCCTATGTATCGTGTAGGTGTCTAGTGTCTACTCGTAGTAAAAGTATTTCTATTGTGCAAATGATAGAACTTTTTAAATGGGTAGGTCGGTAAAGTTGTACGGACTATCTATTTGCATACCGCGAGGTCCTATAATTCTGTAAAAAGTTCTATCAAAATCGGTCTAGTCAAGCCATTGATCTAATAAGACCTTTGAGATAATCCTTAGACACAGTTCCATTCAGTAGACTTCGATTTAAGTTGGTACCTTACCCACTTAATTACAATGAAATTCAATTTTAATCCCTACAATGGGGCCGATTCTCTTGTACACAATCTCTTAAACTAAACTAAATTAACAGGTCTAAATCTAATGCTATCCTTTTCCGCAAGCAACATTATGAAAGGCATAGCAATAGATTTAGACGTGTCATTTTAGTTTAGTTTAGAGATTGTGCATAACGGAATTAGCCACAATGTGGCTAATTCCATTGTACACAATCTCTAAACTAAACTAAAATGGCACGTCTAAATCTATTGCTATCCCTTTCATAATGTTGCTTGCGGAAAAGGATAGCATTAGATTTAGACCTGTTAATTTAGTTTAGTTTAACGATTGTGTAATAGAGAATCGGCCCCATTGTCTCATGTAGACGATTTTTTTATTTTACGACCATAAAAGGAAACTGAACTGGTTCATATTTTTGAATAATTTACTTACTGTCACGTAGAATCTATTGTTACATTACCTAATAGTTAGGAAGGTACCTCCTTAAAATACCTATAACATTACGAAAAACAAATTATACCTAACTAACTATAGAGATAGTGAATTCGCAAACCAAGCAGTAGGTAGGTACAACTTAACAACTTTTCAATAAAACCCCATCGTTATGACTTATAAGATTATTTCATTTTATTATTATTTTTTATTTGGAAATCAACAGCTTAAATTAACATAATATTATAATCTTAAAAATTAAATAACTAGAAGCTAATAATAGGTTCTCACAGGTAGAATTACTTAGAATTACTTAATTAGGTTATATTGATTATATAGTCCAGGAATCTTCAATCTATGTAACTAGCTCTACATCAGCGGTCGGCAACCTTTTGGCAGGCAAGGGCCACATAGAGGCAAATGGAAATAAAGGCGGCCGCACTTGTTCATAATTTTGATAATAGGTATTTGTGATATTAAAAATTCGAAAGTAGGTACCTACTTTATTTGAATTTTATTAAAAATGTAGACTACATGAAAAAGTCAAGAACTTAGGTCAACCGCATCCGCACCGCGAGTCGCGACTCGCGAGCATATTATGTTGATCTATAATTGTTGATAGTTCATCATAGTGTCAAGTTCAAGCTGTCCAAACATAAAATCTTTGTACACACGATGTCCACTATACCTACTATAGGAACTGGCAAACAATACAGTGTAAATAATTGTACGAAATAAAATTTTACAGGAGCTAGGTAGGTACCTACATATTACAAGTTAGCCCTTGACCTCTGACGATCTGACCGGGTGGTAAGCGGTGATAGAATCTGTTTGCAAGCGTGCTAACTTGGAAACCCATTCCCCTTATCGGTTTCTACACGGCATCGTACCGGAACGCTAAATCGCTTTGATTTGAGTGAAGAAGAATGTAAGAAAGAAGAAAAGAAAGAAATCTGTAGAAACTTTACTGTAATACCGTTTTGATCGAAATCACGAACTTTAGACGATATGTTAGCGCAGTTTTAGCGTTTTTAATAACGTTTAAACTATCGTGAGTTTTAGGTCGTTTTGCATAAAAAATGAGTTCGATTTGTATTCAGTTCAGTAGGCCAAAAACGTCCGGATTAAAGAAAAAAAAGGATGTTGATCAGAAGTGTATTTACACCGTTTTGTTCGTCAGCAACAGCTCCTCTGTTAGCAGTCTGAGTATACAATAAAGTGTAATTGAGTTGTATAAGCAATGTTGTTACAGCTGAGTTTAGCCGAGTTTAAACTTTATACGTACACACATGTTTAATCACTTTAATCACACATACATACAATATTATACAATGTGTTTGACATTGTGGCTAATTTTGTTTTACATAATTTCTAAACTACTAAAAGTACTTAATTAATCCTAAAAAAACAGAAGCCATCGGCCCCGGCGAATTCATATTAGCGCGCGCTTCCTGGCAGCAAATCAGCGGCTTTCTTGCTGCTCAGTCGCCCAACGATTATCACGATATAACCTACTATCAAAAGTGCGAACTTCTCACTAACTAATGACACTAAATACCTAAACATAAGACGACTAAGACTTAAGCTTGATTGGAATCGTAATTATAGCTTAAAACTTGCTCTTTTAAGTTAATTACGATTTAAAACGAAATGGGATTGCCAATAGTAATCGCGGTATGAGGCGGGGGACCTCCCCGCGCGTTACCCGCACTCGACCGCACCGGGTTAGCGCGGGGGCTGTGCGGGTGTGCGCGGCGTCCCGACTCCGATTGCCATCTCTACCTGTCGCGTAAAGGTACGGTAAAAACTACAATTACCTGCCTATGAGTAATAGGTAATTATTATAATTCCAACTTATTTTAATACTAGCTGATGCCCGCGACTTCGTCCGCGTGGAATTAGCTTTTAAAAAATCCCGTGGGAACTCTTTGATTTTCCCGGTAGCCTATGTCACTCTCCAGGTCTTTATTTATACTCATGCAAAAAATCACGTCAATCCGTTGCGACGTGATTGAAGGACAAACCAACAAACAAACACACTTTCGCATTTATAATAAGGGTTCTGATGTTTTAGATGGAGTTTGAACTAAATTAAAAAGACAGTTGAATGTGACAAGGACGATTCTATAATTTAATCTTATGAGTTATGATATGACTAATAAAGATGTTCTGGACAATTGACTCCAGTAATAAAATAAGTAACCCATTATTTCGTTAATTGGGTATTACATATACCTATTATAATGTGTACTTAAGTTCGTAATGTATGGTTAAAGATTATTATTCTCATAATGGAACGGTGATAAGAAGATGCGTACGTGATTTGCGGGACATAGGCATGTTTGCGAATGAAAATAACTATATTTTTATTGTTCTACGTAGGTATAATAATGTGCATAGTGTAGGTACTATAATTGTAGTGTACGTATTGAACTAGGTATTATTTTTACTGTTCCCGATTACTACTTTTAGTTTTATAATAAGCTCCCAGAAAAGATAATCCCACCAAAAACATTTCATGTAAAGGTTGCCAAGACTCACAAGTTCATAATATTTTCACTGTAAAAAGTTATGAGATCTCTAGTAGAGCCAAGCCCCTAACTGAGCTTCGATTTGTGCTGCCCATGGGGCTTGTCCCAAGTCCAAAGCAAATAGCTCTTAAGTGCTCTTAACTGTATCACATTTATAATATTAATAACATTAAAATAAAATAATTGAGTGGAAAAAGTAATTGTCGAAATGTTATCCAATTGCGCTATCGCTCGATATATTTCAATGAATTGGTAATAACTGGGGACCACACGATAAATTGCCGGCGGTAATCCTTGTTGGCTGTTCGCAATGCACCTGTGGTATAGGTAAAGAATGTACCTACAAGTTACGACAAACTTTGTAAACCGTCGCAAACGGACTGTTTTGCCGTAAAATGACGAATGTACATATTTTATCTGGCAATGACTGCTCCGGCCAGAAGATTGTAAAGGGCGCTATAAAACGGAAGGAATTTAATAACCGCCTCGTTTTACAAAGAAACCGATGTGCCGAATAATTAGCGGTGTACACAACAATACCAAACAAACATTCAAATAAATAATTGAGTGGAAAAAGTAATTGTTGAAATGTTATTGCGTTATCGCTCGATATATTTCAATTAATTGGTAAAAACTGGGGAGCGGCGATAAATTGCCGGCGGTAATCCTTGTTGGCTGTTCGCAATGCACCTGTGGTATACAGCATGTAGGTACTTACAAGTTACGACAAACTTTGTAAACCGTCGGACTGACTGTTTTGCCGTAAAATGAAAGATGAATGTATTGTCCGCGACAGGTAGAGATGGCAATCGGGGTATGTCGCACCCCGCACATATGGCGCACGTCACCTGCACTGGTTGTATAGTTCTTATGCCCCGGTGACTGTGGTCAGGACTCGGGTAAAGTAAGAAATCAGAGACCTCAACGTCGCAAGCGAAGATTCTGTAAAATCACCCGTGAAGACCGCAAGCTCCGAATTTCTTGTGTCAATTGTTATAAAAAATCTCTGACAGACACTGCCCGATGAATGCTGCCTGTGAACTTGTGAACTGTAGTAGGTAGGTACTTCCAGGCCGGCGGGTTTTTTTAAAATTATAAATAGCGAGCAAACGAACAAGTGGAATTACATTAACATTAATTGCAGCACCAGAGAAGCGCCAAGCATTATCGGCTTTCAGGAATTTGTTGTTCCATCCATTGAATAAACCCTGTTGAAATCTAGTGGGAACACCGGTGTTGGTTTCACAATTCGCAATGTGTGTGGTTTGATGTGTAGCGCCCTTAGCGTTATTCTCACTAGTACTTTAAAATCTTTGAATTTCTTTGATGCAATCATCTCAATCCCACAGATTGGCTATTTCAAACTTCCATGGTTTCGTAGACTCATAGGAAATAGCATAAAAAGTATTTGTGAAATACTACGTAGGTACTAGTAAGGTATTTCTGTTTTATTAACTTAGTGGCTAAAAGTTAAAAGTCAATAAAATAAGAATATTAATCGACTGCAGTTTGCAATAAATATTCATGCGACTATTTCGATTCGGTCAGTTCTGGTTTTAGACAAACTATAATCTCGATACTTTATTGCTTTTTTATGCGGGAACAATGAATAATTTAAAATTTAATTTTATAGGTAACAAGATGATGCGACTTCATTCGCGTGGATTTAGGTTTTTTGAAAATCCCGTGGGAACTCTTTGATTCTCCGGGATAAAAAGTAGCCTATGTCCTTCCCCGGGATATATAAGACGATAAATAAAATAGGTAAATACTATTCGATATCGATGCCAGTTTTGAACTAAGTAATTGAACTCAACACGACACGGTTCTGTGCCGCCAATCAGACGGGTTCATATGGTTCATTCTGAGTTCACTAGTTACTTCATAGTTCATAGTGTGTCTGTGTACTTCAAGAAACATCTACATTCTACACACATGGGCCAACTTTCTAATCCAATTCGGTCGGTAGCGGATCAGCCCCCCGATTGTGTAAGAAAAACGTATTCGTTGTTATCGTAATCGTCAAAAAATTCTGCCCTTTGATTGGTTGATTCGCTTTTTTCACAGCCAATCAAAGGGCAGAATTTGTTGACTATTACGATAACGATGAATATACGTTTTTCTTACACAATTGGGGGGCTGAACCGCACAACGATAGAAAATGCTTGCATAAGTCCGCGACAGGTTCGATCCCGGGCACGCACCTCTAACTTTTCGGAGTTATGTGCTTTTTAAGTAATTAAATATCACTTGCTTTAACGGCGAAGGAAAACATCGTGAGGAAACCTGCATGCCTGAGAGTTCTCCGTAATGTTCTCAAAGGTGTGTGAATGTCTAAATCCGCATATGGCCAGCGTGGTAGACTATGGCCAAACCCTTCTCTCTCTGAGAGAAGACCCGTGCTCTGTAGTGAGCTGGCGATGGGTTGATCATGATGATGATGATGAGACTTGAGAGACTGCGAACTGACTGACTCTGAACTGTTGAAGAAAAATAGGTAGAGTAATATTTCAAATAAATAAAATGAAAAGTGGGTTGAAACGACATGTCGGTACATCTGTTGAAGGTTTAAATTCTCATCCACGTGTGTATGCCACTTAAGCACGAGCGAGGAAAAAACCTCGCTAATATTAGAACGCGGCAAAGCGATTTTAAATTTCAACTCTATAGTGTACGTGCCAAAGAGTTTTCGTCACATCCTGTTACTTGGTGGTCCTTTTCAACCAGGGAAATTTAGAAGTGGTTATCTTTTAACAGATTTTACAGAATGACTATGTTCTAATTTTGGCCGAAAGTAGATCGATTTTCTGAAAATCTAAAGAAATTATAATGTACTTAATACTTACTTAAACGATTTCTAGCACAATATTAAGAAATACATATTAAGAACTACCTAGTCACCATGTCGTGAAGAAAATAGCTGGATTATCTTTGGACTGCAGAATTTTTAAGACATCACGTCATTAACAAATGACGGATAGTCTAAAAAAATAATTGAATTATACTAAACGTAGAATTAATTTACTGGTAAGTGAATTCTACTACTGTAAGCCTTCCATAATTAAAAATCGATTTTTAAGTTATTTAACAAAAACACGACTTTTGAAAGCAAATTGCATTTCAAAAGCATGTTACTGAAGTCAGATTTTTTATTGAAACTTTACATTCAATGGATTTATAAGTAGGATGTAGGTGCTTAATGATAGTCTAACAGTAGCAACGTGGGTGGTCAGGAAATCAGAGAGATGTCATTTTTAAGTTTTTTAGTAGCACTTTAGTAGGTAGGAGGTAGGTACCTATTCAGAGTAATGAGGTGATCGGGAGTTAAGATAGCCTTCCGGGTTTATTAAACGTTGTTCTTAATACCGCATCGTGTCTTGTGTTGTGATATAATTTAAGAAACGTGAGCAGTTTTTTTGTAGAATAAAAATTAACTTCATAAAAAATAGATTGGACTGGAGATGTATTTGTTTTGGGCACACTATACTAGAATGGAAGAAACGGAACACATGGAATCTCCTCGATTTCTGTCTGTCTGATGTCACCAGTCATATGTATTTTGATTCGTAATCGACTAAAAAGTAATAGAAAAATTCAGACAAGTGTGAGTCATACTCGCGCACCGAGGGTTCCGTACTACAGTCGTATTTTTTCGACATTTTGCACGATAATTCAAAAACTATGATGCATAAAAATAAATAAAAATCTGTTTTAAAATGCACAGGTGAAGCCCTTTCATATGATACCCCACTTGATATAGTTATCTTACTTCGTAAATTGAAAATACTAATATTAGTTCATGACCACAATTTTTTTTTTTGTGTGATGTAAGCCTAAATTCACGGTTTTCAGATATTTCCCCTAATGTCTGCTATAAGACCTACACCTACCTACCGAAATTTCTAGGTCAACGGAAAGTACCCTATAGGTTTTCTTGACAGACGACAGTCGGACAGGCAGACAACGAAATGATCCTATAAGGATCCCTTTTTCCTTTTGAGGTACGGAACCCTAAAAATGATATTTTTACACAGGCAGATAATTCACTATTTCAAGAGATGATTTCATCATGTAGATTATAGGTAAATTACTTTCTAAATCAGACCAACATAAGGCCTAAAATAAAGAGACCTAATTAAGAAGATTACTAATCCTACCTATTTAGGTCATACCACTACACAGATTAAGATTTTTATACTTTTCCCGTCATCAGTGTACAGTACACTGCAGAATATAATGTACATGGTCCTTTAGAATGACATTTCGGGTTTGTAGAGCGTTGTCTCTGTCACTCATACCTATATATGACGTTTTGTCGGCCTTAACGCAATGCTCTACAAATCCGCTATCTCCTTCTAAAGGTCGATGTATCTACATTATTTTCTGCCGCGTACTGTAGACACTATTATTTATTCTGTACCGCACTTAGCCCTAAGGTATCCGAGCTAGTTCATGAATTATTTCGTACTAATGTTTTTTCGTCGGTACTCGATGAGGGTTTGGCTCGCCTGTGCTTAATTTACCGGAACATCAACATCAGCCTTCCGAGAGGGGTTTTTGGAATATCTAGGCAACTTTTCGCGCTAATGTCTCGAGTACTCTGTATTAAACTCTTGGGTAATGTCTCCTTTGTGCTATCCCTACATATTTAATGTAGCAAAAAATTAAGGAGATAAGCTCTAAAGAGATCGCTATAATCTAAATACTTATAAAAAAGGTAAAGGTGACTGACTGATCTATCAACGCACAGCTCAAACTACTGCACGGATTGGGATGGCCTACTATCTAAAGACGTAGATATTCGCTAAGAAAGCATTTTTGAAAATTCAAGAGGGTAAAATGACATTAGTGTAGTCTACGCGGCCGAGTAGGTAAGTAAAAAATCTGAAGAGTGACATAGGTTACATTATATCCTTGAAAAATCAAAGAATTCCCACGGGTTTTTCAAATCCACGCGAAAGTCGCCAGCTAGCTGATGCTGTGTAAAACATAAAATTATGTACCTAACCTACTGCTTACAAGTTTACAACGCAAGGAAAAATAAGTTCAGTGAAAATGTAGAGCAAAAATGTTCAGTAACCTACTTTAGTTTAGTTCCTTTATAAGAATCTGACCGGCCAATACGAAGTTTATAAGGAATTTTTCATCTGTTATATTCTGCATCTGAAAAGACCGGTTGTAAGCAGAAGCACGCCGTTAAATTTAAAATACGTGAGTGTAGGGTCACCACCACTTTTAAAAATCCCTCTGGGATTGTTCACAAAACATAAACAAATATTGTGTAATGGTATGCCCAACACTTAAGTTGGCAACACTGGCGGCGGCCATTTTCTCTTTCAACCACGTCTTGCGAGCAAGAAGGCATCTGTCAAAACTTTTCTGTAACCTAATTATTAAAATAGCTAATTTCAAATAGTTTTTGTGTTTAGTTTGCAACAGGGATATTTCTACCCAGCCCTTTAGTCAAGCTATAGAAGCTTTACGTAGTCGCTGCTTGCAGTTTTTAGGGTTCCGTACCCAAAGGGTAAAGCGGGACCCTATTACTGAGACTCTTGCCGTCCGTCCGTCTGCCCGTCTGTCCATCTGTCCGTCTGTTACTAAGCTGTATCTCATGAACCGTGATAGTTAAGACAGTTGAATTTTTTAACCGACTTCAAAAAAAGGAGGAGGTTCTCAATTCGTCGGAATCTTTTTTTTTTTTTTTTTTATTTTTTTTTTATTTTTTATGTATGTTCCCCGATTACTCGAAGACGCCTGGACCGATTTTGAAAATTCTTTTTTTGTTTGAAAGGGTATACTTCAAAGTTGGTCCCATTTAAATTTGGTGAAGATCTGATGAACATCTTCGAAGATAGATACTGGAACTCCTCAACGGATAAGAGTGAATTGCTCGCGATCAGTGTAATAGCTTAGTAAACACTAGACAACAACTACTAGACACTAGACAACTAGTTTTTAAACAGTCATAGCATAATTCCATGGGACCACTAAAAATTGTGAAATAAAATTTTTTTACAAAAAAAAAAAAACCGACTTCGATACACAAACACTAAAAATTGAAAAATAATTTAATTTATTACCGAATATATTATGTATACAAGAGTTAATATAGATCCATAATAATATTTTTTGGGGTCGGTGCCAATGAGGTGCCATTGTGGAGTCTCATAAAAATATGAAGTCTAGACGATTCGCGCAGCTAAAGCTAATTGGCACCGGCACCAAAAAGTATTATTATGGAACTATATTAACTCTTGTATACATAATATATTCGGTAATAAATTAAATTATTTTTCAATTTTTAGTGTTTGTGTATCGAAGTCGGTTTTTTTTTTTTTGTAAAAAATTTTCACAGATGATGTATTTCTGTTGCCGCTATAACAACAAATACTAAAAACCAGAATAAAATATATATTGAAAGAGGCTCCCATACAACAATCGGTTAAACAGTTGGGCCGTGAAAAGCTAGCACAGACAGACAGACAGACACACTCTCATTTATAATATTACTTATTATGGAAGTATGGATTGACAAACTAATAATTTTAAGGCTGAAAATATTAAACTGTTCTGATATTTTCATTTTCACTAATTATGGGGTGCTGAACTTAATCAAGTACGAAAAAAGTGCGACAGTTTTATATTTAGGAAGGTTAGCATGATATAAGGCACGGGCGCTTTTTTCTAGCCATTCAAATTTAGTCGCTTCATATTGGTATTTTTAATAATAATTATTATTGGTAGAATTTGTAGCTAGCGAACTCACGAACTCATTCATTTTCATTTTCATAAAAAACTCGACCGTGCTTTCGATTGTCAGAAATCCGGAACAGTTTCAGAAATTTTCATACCATGTCCACCCTACACATAGAGCGGTATTGTTACACGGGTCGCGGTATTTTCGAGCTGGAGCAGAATTAGCACGAGTTTTACTTGGAAATAGTTGCTTTGCGAGCCCTGAACTACACTCGTTGTTTTCAAATTTTTCTGATAGTAAAAAACAAAATTTAAACAATAAACTTTAGAAGGTTACCTGCTAATTTGGTTCATGGTTTAAACACAAAAGAGAGCAGTTCGGTATTCGGCATACCGTAAAACGTTTGTTGGACAACAAGTCAAAATATAACGATAAAAGATGGACTGAGACTAAGGCTGAAATCTATAGAGCGCACTTTGACTTTGCTCAGACTTAAGATTGAGTTAAAACGAGACAGACTTATGTGAGAGTTATAGCTCTGTCTCTGTAGTACGGAACCCTCATTGCGCGAGCCTGACTCGCACTTGGCCGGTTTTCCTTTTGAGGTACCTACGGAACCGTAAAAATAAAAAAAACTTACTGAAAGGTTTAAAGTTTAAACAAGAATTTGTTAAAGCTTAGCAATGTAAATTGCTTTACTCGATTGAAAATGCAAATATTATGTTTTAAGAGCTTTAACATTAAAGCGTTTTACTGCTTTTGAAGGCAGTTACCCAGGTTCACGTTATCCATTGGGCAGACACGACACGGTAATTTTACCGGTATTTATAAATCACTAGATGATGCCCGCGACTTCGTCCGCGTGGATTTAGGTTTTCCAAAATCCCGTGGGAACTTTTTAATTTTCTGGAATAAAAAATAGCCTATGTCCTTCCCCGGGATGTAAGCTAACTTTGTGCCCAATTTCATCAAAATCGGTTAAGCGGTTGGGCCGTGAAAAGCTAGCAGACAGACAGACTCACTTTCGCATTTATAATATTAGTATGGAAGTATGGATGTTTAAGGCTCTTACGCACGGTCGATAATTGCCCCGCAACTCAAATTTCCAAAATGTTTTAGTGAGCGCCTATGTTACAAAAAAGGAGCCTACCAAGTTTTTCTCTTCAGTGGTTTTAAGCTATGCGTTGATAAATCAGTCAGGACAAGTCTTATTACATGTACTAAACTGTAAAATATTTCTTAACTAGATGATGCGCGACTGCGTCCGCCTGGATTTAGGTTTTTAAAAATCCTGTGTAGCCTATGTATGCAGCCTTCCCAGGGATGCAAGCTATCTGTGTACCAAATTTCGTCAAAATCGGTTGAACGGTTGAGCCGTGAAAAGCTAGCAGACAGACACACTTTCGCATTTATAATATTAGTATGGATTTAAGTACAACGGGCCGTTGCTCTGCAAATCTTTATTTTATTACCTCAGGCAGTATTTTCAATGGAAACATGCTCCAAAGTTATGATTGCTATGCAAATGAAAATTATTGTCACTTCGCACATTGTTAATTTATTTACGATTTTAACCGAAAATTGTGTTAGTAAATATTACAAGACAATCAGTAGTATTTTATTGCTTCTTTAATGGTTAGATTGCTCCGACATCAATGGTTTTGATTCATAGTTATAATCCGCGTCAATTAAATAGTCGCAATAGCATGTTTTAGACATCAGTGCAGTGGGCGCGCGACGCGAGGTAGCAGAATACACCAGTCCCGCGTTCGGCATCTGCATTAGTGTGAGTGCTACATCCGTACACAATACACGTGGAACAATAACTGCGCGAGCGCGCACTCGCATCGCAGGTCAGACGCGACTATTTAACTGCCGAGAACTATACCTGCTATTCAAATATGAAAGTATTTATATGTAATACATGTTTAAATACTAATATCCAATAATTCAATACTGAGTCTCAATTTTTTTTCTGACCTTATTAAACTGTCATATTAAGTAGTATCATGTCTCTAAAAAACATTGGCCCCTTGTAACAAGGGGCCAATGTTTTTGAAAACCAATGTCAATGAAAACTTATTTATCAAAACGTATTGTAGTTTGGATATTATGAGGGAACTCGTGAACCAACAAACCTAAAAACATAACCTTTTACCCGTAGTCCTAGACGGGTTTATAAGGGTCTAGCACGTAACCCGGAACTGTACCGGTCCGGAACAGGATCGGAGGATCACGTTTCGAAATAAACCCGGCTTGAGCACCCATTATTGATTTAGCAGAGCTTCATTAGTTAGGGATCGCAAATGTTCTCGAATATAGGTATTGTTTATGTTATATAGTTAAAGAGGTAGCGGTTTTGTAAAGCATTGTCTCTGTCGTTGAGACCGACAAAACGTCACATATGTATGAGTGACAAGAGACGACGCTCTACAAAGCCGAAACGTCATTCTAAAGGCCGATGTACATTACTTTCTGCCGCGTACTGTACCTACTTGATTGTATTATCATCATCATCATGATCAACCCAGTCGGCTCACTACAGAGAACGGGTCTCCTCTCAGAGTGAGAAGGATTTTTGCCATAGTCTACCACGCTGGCCAAGTGCGGATTGGAACATGAAAAGTACGGTGTATTTTGAAAGTCGTCTCAATCCCGTGTGTCATCGATCGTGTCACGAGTCACGACACCGCAGCGTAGAGTTCCGGGTGGTCGAGTTACTGATCGATGCCTCAGTTCCTACTCTACTAACATACAGCTACAAATATTTGTGGGCCCAACTCATAATATTATTATCCGATGAGCATCTGAGACATGGTTGCTAACTATAGGCCTCATAAGAAAGTTCAGGCTTCAGAGCCTCAATAGCTCAACGGGTAAAGGAGTGGATTGAAAACCGAAAGGTCGACGGTTCAAACCCCGCCCTTTGATTGTCGTACCTAATCCTAGCACAAGCTTGACGCTTAGTTGGAGAGGAAAAGGGGAATAGGTAAGACATTTAACATGACTAATATTCTTTACTCAGCGAGAGATGAAGAGAGTTAGCTATCTATGCTTGGTGTCTCTCTGCGTAATTAAACTAGAAATGAGGAGATCCGTTCGAAAACTAGAGTAACCTATTATTAATCTCTACCAATTACTTGCGGAGTTCCTCAGGGCTCTATACTAGGGCCTCTATTATTTTTAATATATGTCAATGATATTAGTGATTTATCTTTACATTGAGAAGTGAGTTTATATGCTGACGATACATGTATATTTTACTATGGACGCTCTTCAACCACAACCTACATAGCTCAACGGGTTGCGAAGCTGAAACGGCAATTAGCACTACACTAAGTTTCAAAAACCTATAGATGTTGGGGTCCCATGGGTGCTCAAATAAACTTTTACAAGTATTCTTGAATCGCTAAATGCATCTATCACTGTCCACTGGTTCGGAATGCCTTTCCTACCGAGAAGCACCAGCAAGAAACTCGTCGGTTGCTCCTTATACATAATCATTTACATAATCTTCGATAGTCCCGTTGGCACGCTTCGGGTACGAGGCCCTAATTGTAAGATATAATTTGCCAATGCAAATGCAAAAAGTAAATGAAGTTATATCAACTGTAACAATGTCTGGCCCTATTTTGTTTTGGAAACTACAAACATTGTTGTTGGCAGTCAAAACAGGGACATTCACACTCGTAACTTCATATTTCAATCCCGTAAGTCCCGTATTTAGTACCGTATACCTCTCAAAGTCCTGGAACGTTAGACAAAACGTCGCACAAAGCACGTTCGGGCGTACAATATTACAATCAGATCTTAACAATGGTATTTACTCTTCAAGTAAACAGTAGGGCGCGCTGTACCAACTACCAACAAGAAATGCTTTTATAACGTTAGCTATTTAGATTCTGAAATTCAATGTTCTAGATTAGCGTTTTCCAAACTTTTTAGCGCTGCGATGTTTCCTTATTCTCCGCAAACGGATTAATTAATACTGGAAATCAGTATTAATCAGGATTCCGGTTGAGTATTTAGTCCGGATATTTGTGCCCTCGTAAATTCCTAACTACCGTATCATATAATATACCTATATAATAACATACAGTAAACAGGAGAAACCTGCTGAATTAAATTACTCAACTAAATAATTCAATTGCTGAAGTAATTCTTGAATCCAGTAGGTAACAAATGAAAGTTATTAGATTCCGACATAATAAATAAACTTTGACGGTGTATATTTTTTGTAAATATTAAAGGTACAAGTCCGAGATGGGCTGCAGATCGCAAACTATGTACTAATATTTTTTTTCCACTTTTGGTTCACGATGCGACGATGGCTCGGTCAGATATAAAAGTTATTTATTAGGTGAACAAGATAGATGGTTTTACGTGCTCTCCGAGGCACGTTAAGTAACACGGTAAACTTAGTAGAGGTCACCTATCCTTTGAGAAACTTTGCTCAAGATGGTTTGCATACTAAAGTAAAAGCTAAGGCATTAATTAATTTTATTTGTGGTACAATAGTTTAATCTAAATTCATAGTTAAAATTAACAAGAGATAGAATTAATGATAATAGGTACCTACTACAGACGGCGACATGGCTTCGTCTGCATAAAAAGTTACGTATGTAGATAAGTAGGCTTTTGCGACCTAATAATCGCCATCCCTTCGATGTTGTTGTAACAGATTTTTACTGCACTCTCAGGGTGAGATCTATAGAGCGCACTCTGACTTTCTCGTGCTATAAGATCTACCTACCTGCCAAATTTCATGATTCTAGGTCAAAGGGAAGTAACCTAAGTGATCCTATAAGGGTCCTTTTCTTTTGAGGTACGGAACCCTAAAAAGATAGTCCTCTAGCTAAGTGGATAGCCGAGGTTCGCTGCGTCAAATATGTGCATTTGTGACAAAACCTCTGAACTAGTGACCGATTTGAATGAAAGCTTTTACAAGCTTTTAAGCTCAAGAAAAGCAGCCATTGTTTTTAAGCAGTTTCTTGTTGACATCCTGTGGCAGAAAACTGTTTCCATTTTGAGGACAACCCAACTACAACGCCTGGTTTGGTTTATTAACCCCGTCTTTACTAGTCTTACCAAAAGTTTCCTCATCTTCATCTTCTTCTTATTCTTCTTTCTTCTTTCTAAATATATAAAAGGATTGACTGAATGACTGATCTATCAACGCACAGCTTAAACTACTGGACGGATCGGGCTGAAATTTGGCATGCAGATAGCTATTACGACGTAGACATCCGCTAAGAAAGCATTTTTGAAAATTCAACCCCTAAGGGGGTGAAATAGGGGTTTGAAATTTGTGTAGTCCAAGCGGATGAAGTCGCGAGTATTAACTAGTCAGATGTAAAATTTCACATGGGTACGTAAAATATGTGTGTGTGTACTACTTAGTGCAAATAATTATGTGGATATTACATTTAACTATAACAAAATAAATTCTATAAAATCTTGAATAGTCTAAATGAATATGCCCTTTCTTTAAAATTTCGAATAAAGATTTATACGTAGGTACATATTCATCACCATCATCATCATCAGCAATAACCAACCCAACTAACCAACCAATAGGCGTCCGCTGCTGGAATGTTAATAAAGAGTATTGGAGTGAAGTGGTGGATTTATTCTTAGACTGCACATAAGCAATCTTTTGCAACGCAATCTCACAATTTCACCGTCTGAGTGCATCCTTGTCAATATACTGAACTGTGTAAGTCCGTACTCAAACTGATGAAGTTTTATTTGTGGTAGAGCATAGTTGAGTCATATCTACTTAACTCTACTAACTAGCTTATACTCGCGACTTTGTCCGCGTGGACTACACAAATTTCAAACCCCTATTTCACCCCTTTGTGTTGAATTTTCAAAAATCCTTTCTTAGCGGATGCCTACGCCATAATAGTTATCTGTATACCAAATTTCAGCCCGATCCGTCGAGTAGTTTGAGCTGTGCGTTGATAGATCAGTCAGTCAGTCAACTTTTCCTTTTATATATTTAGGTTGATATAAGTGCATGGTATATTTGCTTGCACTGTCAAATAGTAGATCGTTCTCTAAGGTTCTGAAATATGAGTTCTGCGTTCCGCATTCATTTCTACTGGAAAGTTCCTACCGTTTGTTGCGTCAAATTTTTATTTTCATGTGTGAGATGGTAGAACCACCACAGTTTTTTACAGTGAACGTTTTTCTTTTGATTTCAAGTTAGCCCTTGGGTGTGATTTAGATGATGTTAAGACTGTTATCTGAATAGTTTAAAATGCAAGCGTTGTAACCTGGAAAGGGTTTTTAAGAAACCCATTGTACGAAAAACTCTGAACTGATGACATTGGATCGTTGGCTATGGAATCAATACTTCAAAGACCGACTTTTTACAATCTCATGAACAACCTCTTTGAGTTACCTACCTATTCATTTCAATTTTTAGGGTTCCGTACCTCAAAAGGAAAATACCTCCGTACCTCCTTTGTTGTCTGTCAAGAAACCTATAGGGTACTTCCCGTTGACCTAGAATCATGAAATTTGGCAGGAAGGTAGGTCTTATATCAGACATGAGGGGAAAAATCTAAAAACCGTGAATTTTTGGTTACATTACAAGAAAAGAATTAAAATGTGTTCATGGACAAATATTGCTATTTTCAACTTTCAAAGTAAAACTACTATACCAAGTGGGGAATCATATGACAGGGCAGGGTAATTTTTTAAACAGATTTTTATTTATTTTTAGGCATAATAGTTTTTGATTTATCGTGCAAAATGTCGATAAAATACGATTGTAGTACGGAAATCTCAGTCCGCGAGTCCGACTCGCACTTGACTGGTTTTTCTTATAAAAGTTAAATAGTAAAAAGCTAAGTAAAAGCCCACATTCATGCGATGCGGGCATACTCAATTGTTTATAGCGGATAAAAAAGCACAGACCAGACGTCTTTATAATATTTTTATAGAGATATCGCACACGGAGATTCACGAGGTTGTGAAGTTAAAAAAGTGCAGTTAAAAAATAACGATTGTGGCGATGACAATGGGAGTCGTTTGAATTTTACGGTTTCATTTCTAAATTTGAATACGCCCGTTATATTCTTTTTTGGTATAAAACCGGAGACAGTTTATGGAGGGATGTATTGTTTTGTTTAATCAAAATTCCGAATCAGTTTAGCATTTGGAAGGGGAAATAACAAAGAAATTGAATATTAAATATTCTTATACTCAAAATTCCACGTTTGTTGATCAATATTTGAATTTTGTGTTTGTTTTAATTAAAATTACAGAGCAGTATACGATTCCATTGCAAGTGGCACCATTGTTTGCCATTTGCATGATTTATTTGAATGTGTTTGTCATTGTATCATAATGCAGGTATTAATGCGTGTATACCGAAGTAATGGAGAATGTAGTATACATAGTTGGAATGGCTAACATGCTTATCATAATATTTTATCCATTCGAAATCAGTATCAAAATAATACACTTGCTACTCTAATCGCAAACGATTACATTTTCTTAAAAACTTTGTACTTACTTCTTATATTTTTACTATGGTGAATTAGTGATCTTATAGGTGGACCGATCAATTCACAAAAATATTATATGAAAAACCAGGCACAAGACCTCGGGACTCGGGGCTCTCCGACACGGATAGGTTAGGTTAGAAGGTTCGTGGTTATTTCTTTTTAAACCACCCAGAAAAAGGAGCCCCACTTCGCGGGGCTCCGTCGACCTGACCTCTATCGCGTTGGGGGTGTATACTCGCCCCATAAATGAAGTTTATAATAAAGGAAAATACAGTCACAGATAACTTAAGATGCAAGAGCCAACCAAGTGAGTTTGGGACTCGGGGCACTCCGACTCGTATGGGTTAGGTTCGGTTAAGACCCCGCCGACTTAAAGGATAGGAATAATATTATAAAACGCTATTTCTTTAACCTTGAAAAAACAAACATGTCATTTAGAAATGGCTGGGACCCTATGTTACTTTATCATAACATTTCCAAACAAACAGTTCAGATAAGTACCTACACAAAATATTATGAGTGTAGATTTCCGATTTCCGGCAAATGTATGAACTTATCGTCGGATGTCTCTGTTAGGAATTCCTAACCGTCGCAAATCGCTGTCACCCAATAAAAACATCCGATTAGCCGATCACCTTATAAAGCAAGCATCCGACGTTCGTAATTCGTATAGAGTCGGTTGAGTCAGACGTCAAGGATGCATTAAATTAAGCCATGTCTAAACCGATAAGCCGTGACTTCCTAGTTGTTAGAGCTCCTGGTTCCTCACCATGGGGTTATAGGTTCGAATTCTTACCTGAGATTCTCTATGGTCAAAATGACATGAAAGACCCTCTCTCCATCGCAAAACTGTCAAGTTGCTGTAACAAATTGCACACTTCCTGGATGCTCTGTAATTCTGTCCCAAATAAAAATTGTGGAACCAGTTTCCACCTGCAGTGTTCCTTCAAATCTGCGTACCACAAAAAAAATCCTTAAAAATCGGCACTGCATTGGCAGGTTCCTCTGGTACGTAGGTACTGCAGTGAGTGTTCATGAGCGGCGCTTATGTAATCATATAATAATCTCCTGACTAAATTTTAGCCACAGTCATCATCATTGTCATCATCATCATCAACCGATAGACGTCCACTGCTGTACATAGGTCTCTTGTAGGGACTTCCACACGCCACGGTCTTACGCCGCCTGAATCCAGCGGCTTCCTGCGACTCGTCTGATGTCGTCCGTCCACCTAGTGGGGGGTCTTCAGACACTGCGTCTTCCGGTGCGAGGTCGCCATTCCAGCACCTTGGGAGTTGGGACCCCAACGTCTATCGGTTTTAGCCACAGTAGCCAATCTCAATGGAGACTCTCCAACTATGTGTTTGCGCAAAAACAGGTGCTCACCCTTACTCTAATAGCCCATAGAGCCTCATACAACCAGACCAGCAAGACAGTCAAATAAGCTGATGATGACACAGTTACGAATTAAGATTAGCAAAGGATATGTCAGTATATCTTGTGTGAATTACGCGCAGTGCCGTCGCGCTCGTGGCGTGCATACTAAATTTGTTTTATTACCACGCGGTGATGATTCTTGAATAATAAACAATGAGATCCCGTTTAAAAAACTGAAGGAACCCTTATTTATTATGGAGTGGACACACGTCAATGGGCCTCGAGCGGTAAAGTCATGGGTAGAAAGGAAGCGCAGCGATAACTACGCGCGACATCAGGCAATATATTGGATATCGCCAATATCACACCAATACTAGCAAATGTATTTTAGCAGCTGAAGGTGCATTAAGGCGTAGGGTGTTGCACAGCAAATTGGCGTACGAATACTTGCCTCAGTGCCACAACAGAATACTAGTGTGCGCTGTGCATGTCTTCATATGAAATGTATGATCTTTTTTACATCGAGCAATCGAGCAGCGGGTCATCTGATGTTAAGTGATTACCGCCGCCCATGAACATTTGCAGCACCAGTGGCTTTTCTTACCAGAGGTATTGCCAATGTGTTGTCGGGATTCTAATCGCTTTCTGTAGCATCACCACACATTATTGTGTGTCTATGCCACAGAAAAATTTCAATGGTTTTCACCTTTACCCTGCAATGCGCGTTGACTAACGCACGACTACAACTTAGTTCCTTGTTTCTACGCGCCCTCATTGTGGACGCCTTCAAACAGTTCTTTCTATGATGACATACTGTAGCCAAGATGCGCGCTATCGCTTCAGCATACAACAACGCGTAGCAGTTGCGCTACGCGTTGCGTATGCTGAAGTCTTTAATCATTAGGTATACAATTAGCTTCGACGCGCACGTGCTCTGTAATTTTATGATGAATTTTAATGCTTGTTAGCGAAAACATGCTGCTTTTTGCCTGTTTAGTATATTTGATGTAAGTATTATGCAGACAGGGTCCGTAGACACTGACGCCGTATGAATTAGCTAAGTGGCCTCTGCTATACAAATCAATCACATAAATCCTGTTGCCTATATCTACTAGCCAACCAGCAAAATTTAGTTAGTTACTAGCTGATACCCGCGACTTCGTTTGCGTGGATTAAGGTTTTTAATTCCCGCGGTAACTACTTAAGGAATCGGGATAAAAGGTAGCCTATGTTCTTTTCCATGTGAAAGGCTACATGCATGCCAAATTACATCCAAATCCGTTCAGCCGTTTTTGCGTGATTGAGTAACAAACATCCACACTTTCACATATATAATATTAGTTATTAGTAGGATAGTTACCATACCCCTTCAAGGTTAGCCCGCGTCCATCTTAGATGCTATCATATCACCATGTGAGATCGTTGTGATATAATATGAAGGGCGCATCGTTATGAAAGTTTAGAACATAGGCGCAAAGTTGCCTGCCTATATTCTACAGGATAGGTACCTATATTTCGGAGAGTGTTCTAAGGAACTATATTTGATCTAGTTTCCACGCTCGCCATACTATCGGACCGCGTGGCATCATAAAGGCCATGCACTCTGCACCCCTACATAGTCGAAATTCCACGGACTCGTACGAAGCGATTCGCACTGCTAGAATATGGAATGCCCTTCTGCTTAGGCTGCATCATCACCTATCTTGCGCACAGATTAGAGAAGTAAAGGCTTTTTTATCTATGATCTGGCATGATTGCAGTCAAACGCATACCCCCAATTGTATTCATCGTTATCGTAATCGTCAACAAATTCTGCCCTTTGATTGGCTGTAAAAAAAATGTAAACAGCGAATCAATCAATCAAAGATCAAAAATCAAAAAAAAAATGTCATCATTAGGTGGTTTTTTTAGTTAAATAGGACTCGACTCAATTACTAACTATGCAAAAGCTATTTCATGATTTCAAATTATATCCACGTCACGCTGTTCAGTGTTCAGCCGCCGCGCGACTTGTTCACAAAAGTTACTAATTAAAAACTCTTTCATTAGTCACACTAGCGTTGTTCCCAGCGCCATTCGTATAAAGTATACCTACAGGATAACGCAAGTTTTCTGTTGCACTTTGAAACGGTTTAGATTTAAAATAATAATAGTCTATTCAAAAAACCGGCCAAGTATATAGACTAGAGTCGTATTTTTTCGACATTTTGCACGATAATTCAAAAACTATGATACAAAAAAAAAACTGTTTTAGAATGCACAGGTAAAGACCTTTCATATGACACTCCCCTTGATACAGTTATCTTACTTCGAATATTGAAAATACTAATTATTAATTCATGGTTACAATTTAATTTTTTTTTGTGTGACATACCTCTGTTTCTTATAATCTCACATTCTGAGAGGAAACTCGTGCTCAGTGTGGGCCGGGCGGCGATGGATTGAGATGATGACGATGACCTTTATTTCGGCTGCCTTAGGATTGTAAGGTTTTGCCGTTACCTACCAGTCTGCCAATACGCACTTAGCCAGCTTTGTGGACTGTAGCTTAAGACATTCATAGGCAGAGGAGACTAGTGCTTAGTAATGAGCCGGGATGAATTGAGCAGATGATGATGTTGATGAATTTATTGGTAGGTTTGCCAAAAGTATCTTTCGAAAACCATTTCTTTAACCTCATAGGAAAAATTCACAGACGGACGTAAGATATTCTTCATTACATAGAGGGAATGCCGCTCTGCTTCTGATCACTTTTTCTCTTGTTTCTTGTCTAGATACAAACTGCGCGTGGAATTTTAAATCCAGTCTGTCGAAGTTGCTTCAGCTTTTATGTTTTAAAAATAGCTAATAGCCCTTTATTTGCCAATGATTTGCAGTTTACTTCGTTGAAAATTCTCGGCTATTGGATTCGGGAGTTGGTTTTTATTTTTTGGTTCGGCAATTCTGCATTGCATGCGGTTATTAGAGTGAAGTGGACTTTTATAAAAATGTATCAGAATTTTTAGTTTTTTTTTGGTGGATTTCAATGGATTGGTACTTATGTAAATATATATTTAATAATATTTTACTAGAAAATTCCTATTTTAAATAAAAATAAAAAATGTCTGTTGTGTAGTAACGATTGTTTGCTATCTGCAAACTATTGTGCTGATGAGAATACCTACATAAAATCAAAAATATGGTATACCTACATAAAATAAAATAAAGTCGCTTCTCTCTGTCTGTATGTACGCTTAGATCTTTTAAACTACGTAATGGATTTTAATGCGGTTTTCACCAATAGATAGAGTGATTCAAGAGGAAGGTTTATAGCCCGTAGGTATAGTTTAATATTGTTTTAATATGACGATAATTATTCAAAATGTCCCGTGCGAAGCTGGAGTGGATCGCTAGATATAGTATATCAGGTTGAAAAAACTCTGAAACATGGCAAAACACTTTTTAAAAGGTTATTAAGATCTACGTCAGGTATTACCACAAGGTTTCAGGATTAACAATAAAGATACCAGGCAGCTTTATTTGCTATTTGCAGTAAATAACTAGCAGACATGTTATTCTTTATGCTTTTTCATCGTATTTTAGCGTTAAAGTTACTTTACGTGTTTTGTAAAAATATATCAAGCTTTAAGGTACGTTTTCACTGAAGTAAAGCAGAGGCATGTCTTTGATCAATCAGAGTATGAGAGACTAGCTGATCCGACCACGGCTTCGCTCGAGTGGAACTTTTGAAAATGGGTGAGAGTGGCATTTCTAAAAACCTTAATACACGTCCTACCTACTTCTTAATTTTTGCCCGTAAGTTCTATTTTCATAAATATCATGATCATCAACCCATCGCCGGCTCACTACTGAGTACGGTTCTCCTGCCATAGCTTACCAAGCTGGCCAAGTGCGGGTTGGCAGATTATTTCATCATAAATTATAGATATTCTTAACTTTAAAAATAACGGGTTTTCATACATACTTTCATTTCTTATTATTTCTAAAAACCCTGACACACATTTATTTCTAAATTTTTAACCAAAATCCCAAATACCTACTTACCAATTTTCCACTACTTTCCTAGTCCCAATTCCTTAGAAATACATGCTGTTTAAATTACTTCCGTAAGGCACTTTAAGTCTTGGACTATAAAGATAATATCTATTGATATGGACCATTAGCAGTAAATAACTGGCCGACAATTTGTTCCTTATTGCCCCATATATTTAGCTTCAAGCCAAGATACATTTACAGCTTTTTGTACGACACAGCTGTGAAACGTCAGCTGAAATATAACTTGACTTGGTTTAGTTAGAAGACACCTAAGAGAAGAAAGCAAGTAATATTAAATTATTATTAGACGATGCCCGCTGTATCGTCCACATAGATTTAGGTTTTGAAAAATTCCGTGGCAACTCTTTGATTTTCCGAGATAGGTAAAAAGTAGCGTAGGTTCCTATATGTCCATCTAAGAGATGCGATCTCTGTAGACTGTAGGTACCAAATTTCTTTAAAATTGGTTATGCGGATGGACCGTTAAAATTGAAAGGATAGGTAACAGACAGACGGACTTCGCATTTATAATATTACTAGCTTTTGCCCGCGACTTCGTCTGTGTGGACTACACCAATTTCAAACCCATATTTTACCCCCTTAGGGGTTGAATTTTCAAAAATCCGTTCATAGGGGATGTATTAGCTATCTGCATGCCAAACAGCCCGATCCGTCCAGTAGTTTGAGCTGTTAGCATAGACTAATATATTACTGTTAGTCAGTTAGCCAGTTTATTTAGTTATGGAAGTATGGACGTCGGTTTGGACTAGTCATATTTAAATTAATTTCCATTACAGAGCTTCAGTCATAGACGATAAAGATAATATCGATTGATTTGCATCATTACAAGGAGTTAACCAGATGTTAACTTCCTAATTATCGCTTCAGGTTAGGTTTTCGATTTAGGTTTTCAAAAATCCCGTGGGAACTCTTTGATTTTCTAAAAAATCAAATTGATAAATAGCCTATGTCCTTCCCCGGGATACAAGCTATCTCTGTACCTTGAACGGATGGGCTATGCAAGCAAACAGACAGATAGACACGCTTTTATAATATTAGTATAGAAGATTATGGGAAATTACTTTGCCGCGGCGACTATAAAATTAAAGACGTGTTTTGTCGTGAAGTGTCTGAAATGGTCGCGTTTAATCATTCAACCGTAAACATTTTTCGGATTTTCGTCGGATCAAATTCAAAAGCGCCCATTTTGTTGAGTGACCCAATAATGAATTATTTTGTTGAAATAATTTTGATGTTTCAATATTATCAGGTATGCGTTAAAGTATTAATAATAATAATTATTCATTCAATGAATATGATCGTGATAGTGAATATGATTATGATTTTCCAAATTAGTGCTGTGTTGTGCTTAGCGCGTTTGTTTAGCTAAGTCCCAGCGTAAACGACCGATTTAATAAAAAAGTCCTGGTTCTGAAAAAATTGCGGGAAGAACATAAATTAGAACAGATGCTTTTATTACGTGATTGAGTCTAATCGACCCGAACATATTTGTGTTTGTCATTATTTCTGAGAAACGAATACTCTCCAGACTCCAATGTTATAGAATAACCATTTTGACAAGTCTAGTCGATCCACGTTCGACGATACAGGACACTGATAAGCCCGCTCTTTACTCACTATAGCAGCCGACAAACTGAAAACAAAACTAATATCGGAAGGGGAACGTTCCGAAGCGCTAACGGGAATTCTCTGCTACGATCCACACTATTGTTTCGCGGCGGCTAACGCGGGCGTGGTACGGTGTGAGTAAAAAGCGGGTTTTAGATAGTGCATACGCGTTTTAGTGCTGTGGCTACATGGGGGAAAATAGTCGCAAACTGTTGACGTAAATCGATGACCGAACAAAATCGACGGTCTGCGTTAGACCTTATGAATACTTATTAAAATAGTGATCATAAATTAACTAATTTTAAACTTAATTTAAATATAGGTTTATGTTAAATCAAATAGATACATTGTAGGCGTATGTTGTTTAATAGTGTGGAATTCTATTTGAGTACTTAATTAATCCATATTTGATTAGTAATTAAGTTACTTAATATAAGCACTTTAATATTTATTCTATCTAATATATGTATAACAGACCTAAAATGTCTATTTTGCGTACTAGTTATGTTATACCTACCACGCAAAAGGCGGGGATGGGTCAGCTTTTGACGACCTCTCTGGCGCAGTGCTGGTGAGCGCTGTGGTCTTATAAGTGAGAGAGGTCCCTGGTTCAATTCCCAGCAGGGGCAATTTGGGACTTTATTGTATACAAATATGAATTGTGTCTGGTCTGATGGCTTCGGCCGTGGCTAATGACAACCCTACCAGCAAAGCCGTGCCGCCAAGCCATTTAGCGTTACGGTACGATGTCGTGTAGAAACTGATCAGGGGTAAATGAAACTGCCATACCCTTCCAAGTGCATCAATCACCACTTACCATGTGAGATCGCAGTCAAGGGCTAACTTGGATCAGAATTTAAAAAACAGGCCTAGCTAGTTGGAAAATAGGACGGAAAAGTTTCAAAAGTTTACATTTATACGAGACTAGCTGATGCCCGCGCCTTTGTTCGCGTGGATTTAGGTTTTTTAAAATCCCGTGGCATCTCGTTGATTTTCCGGGATAAAAAGTAACGTATGTCACTCTCCAGGTCCTTTGACTATACCCATGCAAAAAATCACGTCAATCCGTTAATCCGTTGCGACGTGATTGAAGGATAAACCAACAAACAAACACAGTTTCGCATTTATAATAAGGGTACTAAATAAGGGTACTGAAATAAGGGTACTGATTATAAATCCGCTTTTCATTCAGTGTTGAAGTACATTAACGTTACCTTTATGAAGGCAGCGAAGGTATAAAATCAATATCGTGACGATCATTATGTACATTTCCTACGATCATTAAAGCTCACAGGGAAACATAAATAACTAATTATTTTGACATATTCAACCTCTTTACACTGGAAATCAATTAACCGAGGAAGGTAGGTTGAAATTTAAATTGGAAACCAGCTTTTAGTCTGAGAGCTCGTGGAAAATTTCCCTATCAAAAAAATCAACATCCATAGACCATACTAATAATTGGTGAATGTGTGTCTGTCTGTTACTTTTACACGGTCCATCCGTTTAACCTTTTTGGCAACATTTGGTATAGTGATAGCTTGCGTCGTGAAGGAAATAGGCTACTGTTTTCCGGAAATTCAGGAAAATCAAAGAGTTCCCAATGGCTCAATTTTAAAGGTTTATCCGTTTAACCGATTTTGACTAAATTTGGTACAAAGCTTGCATATCGGGGACATATAAAAGCTACGTTTCATTCCGGAAAATTAATAATTTATATCTAAATTAAATTTGTTTTAAGAGGACGTTCCAGTATTATAAAATACCTCCTCAATACTTCCCGCTAGCTCTTTGACCATTAAGTAGTTCCTATAAATTCGGCAAATTAGCATGATATACCGAGAAATTATTATCGAATTAGCATCGAATATCGGTTTACCGATAATCGAAACATCAAAACGTAACTCTTACTTGTTTATGCTAATACAATATGGATTTTGTTTGTGCAAAGTGCTAATTTATATTATGGGTACGCCGGCACCTATTCTTATTTATATAATAGATATAGTATACAATACCTATTCTAATTTATATTATGGACACCTACGTAATACGTGGATACGTACCTATACCTATAAATAGGTATAGGTACGTATTATGAGTAGTGAGTAATCTATCTAATTTGTGGTGTAGAAAGTGATTTTCTAATTTTCGCACTAAGTTACAATCGTTTATTTATACAAGTAGATAAGTAAGTAGGTAATTCGTCGTTAATTTAACCACATATGAAATTTATCAGCGCTATTGATCTTGATCAGTGCGGTTGATCAAGATCAATACAAATACAAATACAAATACAAATTATAGCGCTGATAACTTTCATATTATGTGGTTTTTCACGGAAGGGGAATTTTCGCTCTTTTAATTTTATTGTAACTGCGAAAAGTCGCTTTCCATGAAGCTAGTTATATAGCTAGTTAATCTCGCTCGCGCGCTCTAGTTTAGGTCGATGACTTTGCGCGCGTGAATTTTTAACAATAACAGTAATAATAATTTAATTCGCCTGATTTTTACATGCTATCTGTGAAAATGGTCTATCTCTACATGTACCTACTTAAATAATATAATAACAAAGTCATATTACCATAATTCCTTGTTTTTGCTAAGTACCTTACCTAAAACTTGAATTCTAAACAGTAATCCTACACAGACTTGCTCAAGCCAAATGAGTTTCTTATTTGTTCCTTGTTGTATATAAGTAGATACTATATTTATAATGTTTCTGTCTTGTTTCAGGGCCCACAATGGGGTTTCCGACGCTACTTTGCGTGGTCATTGGAATCGCTGTACCCGCAATCGCAGGTGCGTATAGTCCGTACAAAATGACTCTTCACGCGCCATTTTAACTCTATGGGTCAACTGTCATGTCAAAAGTACGATTCACCTCTAAAATAAGGACTAAAATCCTACTTTTGACATGAAATATGACACAAAAATTTAAAATGGCGCGTTACACCCAATGACTTCTAGTAGTATACAAATAAGTCATTGGTTAGGGCGTTTATGCACTCATCCGTGAAATCACGGATTCCGTAAAAATACGAATCGAACGAGTAAGTATTTGTATGACGACCACCTCGAAGAATCCCGAATACGGATGAGTGCACAAATGCCCTTACCTTTTTAAAATTTCGATACAAGATAGGTACAAATGTAAAAAACAATAAAAAAGAACTTTTTTAAAATCAGCGCTCCCCTAAATAAGATTTCTTGCAATTACAGTGAAAACTCGATTTGTTTACTCATTAAAATTAATTGCCATTTGCCAGCATAATTATCTACTTTTTTAATCCAGAACAAATTGATGGAACCGTCTGTTTCATTCGAAGCGACCCATTTCACCCGTCGGGATAAATATCTTTAAGTGGCGTGACTTTCGAATTATGTGTTGTCCATCGTTGCGTGTGTGAGGATACCTCATTCCAGCGTGTTAGTAAGAAAACCAGCGTTGTATGGCATGAAAGGGGAAATTCTCGTATAGACTTTTATTTCTTTTATTTTTGAATTGGTCGGTGTCGCTCCCGAGTCCCGGCGGATGCGGCAGGTAGCCATGCACTGCACACATTGACAGTTTGTGTATTGACGTGAAGTTAAATAAAATAAACCGGAAAAGTGTGAGTCGGACTTGCGCACCGAGGGTTCCGTACCTTGGAAGGTTACGTGTGTAATAATTATTTTATTATCTCTAACTGCAAATATAAGTTTGAAATCGCTAATGTGATATTATGTAACCTATACCTAACTGCTTTATGTTTTTCGGATTTTTCGGATTTTTCCTTTACTCGTGCTATAAGACATTGCTTCAATGCCAAATTTTACGATTGTTGGTCAAAGGTAAGTACCCTTTACGTTTTGATGCTCTTGCGAGTGTCAAAATATGTGCCATTTAACGGCCATTGATTGCGTTGACTTAGAAGTTTTATTTTTTCACAGTTCTAAGGGATGGAAGATCTAAGTATTTCATATTAATTTCAACTTAATATCTCTATACGGTTTTCACGAAAAGGGGGTTTGACAGACAGACAGACAGGAAACGAAGTACTTATTACTTCGTTCCTTCTTTGTCTGGTGCGGAACCCTAAAAATCACTAATCCAGTAGCGGGTTCTGTAGATAAATGTGAAGTGATATGTCTTGGACGGTGTTAATAATAAAAACTTGTTTGAGTTTCCGAAGTCCGAACCGGTACAGTTATGAACTTATGATGTCCAAGCAACTTCTGCTTACTACTTATGTGCTTACTTAAGTTGCAGTTAAACTTTGTTTTACAACTACTACTTTGCTACTGTAACTGTGGTGCATTTATCTAAATATATAAAAGCGAAATACCACTCACTTCCTGACTGACTGACTGACTGACTGACTGACTAATCACGAAATCTCAGGAACTATAAAGCCTACAAACTTGAAATTTGGAAGGTAGGTTCTTTCTAGGACGTAGATGTCAGCTAAGAAACGGTTTTGAATAACCCCCCCCCCCCTTCCCCCTAATGGTGTGAAAGGGGGGGTTGAAGGTTATATGAAAGTCCTATGTTTTTGAAGTTAGAAACTTGAAAATCGATCAATTTAGGAAATCCCATGGGGGTCCCATCCCCAAAATGGGGGAAAAGTTATTATAGAAAAGTTTTAACTAAGTATTGTTATTTTTACTTGAAATTTGAAACGTAGGTTCTTTCTAGGGGGTAGGTATGAGATAAGAAAGGATCTAACTAAATTCCCCCCTAAGGGGGTGAAATAGGGGTTGAAAAGTTTTATGAAAATCCTATGTTTTTGAAGTCAGAGATATGAAAATTGGCATTTAGGGTATTCTGGGTTTCGTGCCTTAAAATGAGACTGAGTGAGTGGGTAAGTGAGGCCTTTTGCAGCGGGAAAATTTCAGATCTCATGAGAAACCAGAAATATTTATGTGGACGAAGTCGCGGGCAATTGCTAGTGGCATATAATATTATGTGCCTAAGTTAGCTAGATCTCATCATTGTTACTTTATTACCTATCATATTATTACTATCCCAACTAATATTAGCGAAAATATCCTAGTTGGCTGTTACCTTTTCATGGTCCATCCGCTTAACCGATTTTGACTCCGGCACTATCAGATTCGGATGTCCATGAGAATTTTCCCCTTCTACGAGAAAAAAAAGTACCAGAGGCAACGAAAGAATTTCTAACTATTTGGTACAACATACCTACTTCATTTGTCATACTCATGTTATATGATATCAAATACGCTTTGTATTCCTCTATACAGAGCAAAAGGTTTACTGGCATTATCTATCTAACAGAGAGTCATTCTTATCCCTGACGACACGGTCTGACGATAAATACAGACTCACACTATTACACCATAAGGCCATTATATTGTTAAGCTACTTACGGATCTAAAAAAATCGGTCATTACAGCCGGGGTCTGGAACCCAACCCTCAATGGCTACTTGCGCGTTTGTGTGTACACACCAATTTCACGGTAACTCGTCATAATGTTGGCTCTCTTATTAGAATCAGGTTTAGGTGGTAACTGCCGACCAGTTTAGCTGTTCAAAAACCATTGAGAAATTACTATAGGTACCACACAGTGTCTATGTAGTTTTTTATAAGCTTTTGCTAGATTCAAAAACAATCTCTGCCCAGATTCATATAGGTACATAATTTACTTATAATCCGTCCAAAATGACTTTTCACGTGCCATTTTAGCTCTAAGGGTCAACTGACATGTCAAAAATACGGCTTACCTTTAAAATAGGGACTAAAAGCGTTTGTTTGACATGAAAATTGACACATAAAGTTAAAATGGCGCGTGAGAAGTCATTTTATACTCATTATACCCGAATTTGTGCCGAATGTCATTAAAATAGATAGAAGCAGGCTTTACTTTGCGGAAGTTCATGTTACTCAAGGAACAACAAGTAGGTATAATTCGCTATCATCATCCAAAACAGACTTTCATACTTAAAATAATGATAACGATGAATGTCATTCATTATCACGGTTATAAAAACCATATAAAACAGACTCCAGAGTCAAACTTAATTTCTGAAAGCTCCGTAAAGCTTACCATCAAATTTTATGATGTGAATCGTTTCAACGTAAATTAGAAAAACTCATAATAATTGCGCTCAGACATCAGTCGTTAAGTACTGAATGTAAAGTACGGAATAAAAAAACATTAGACAGAATAAACAAGGCTTTAAAGTGGATGACCCGTTTTGTTTTCTTTAAGGTTTGGATCCACACAAATCGCGAAATTTCACCTAACTTTGGGCGTAAATAAATAACAGAAGTAAAAAAAATTTAAACTTATTTTCCAATAAGCTATGAATCGACAGGAATACTATATTACTCAAAACTTGAAATAAATTCATTTTGCGTAATCCCATTTAATTTGGTAGTTTTCTTGTAAGAAACTAAGCTGAACGGCTGTTCAACTTATTTGCGCGACTGTGCGATTATTTGTGGTAAGAATCTATACCCGTCCTACGACTCTATGATTGCTGAAATAGGACGCATTTTAGAAGCATTTTAGGTTTTAGTTCTGTATACATGAATAACTAGCTGATGCCTGCGTCTTCGCACGCGTGGATCTAGGTTTTTAAAAATCCCGTGGAAACTCTTTGCTTTTCCGGGATACCTATGTCCTTCCCCGGAATGCAAGCTATCTCTGTACCAAATTTCGTCATAATCGGTTGAACGGATGGACCGTGAAAGGCTAGCAGACAGACAGACAAGCAGATGGACAGACAGACGGGCAGACAGAAGGACAGACACACTTTGGCAATAATAATATTAAGTAGGTATGGATTATGTTTAGAATACATTTCAGTCACTCATGCGCACGTTGAACACATAGTTTCGCGTTGGATATTTATTACCGTCGCGTCTGCCGTCACGTCTGCCGTCACGTCTGCCGTCACGTCTGCCGTCACGTCTGCCGTCACGTCTGCCGTCACGTCTGCCGTCACGTCTGCCGTCACGTCTGCCGTCACGTCTGCCGTCACGTCTGCCGTCACGTCTGCCGTCACGCTTTGTGTGTGTGCAAGCCATAAAGCCTATTTTATTGCAAATGGCATACAGCTAAGGTTTTTCGATTTCAACTCAATCCATTTAATGTTATAACGTCGTATTATTTCCAAATTGAAAAACAAAGATCCCATGTAGCTTAATTGGGTAAATACGAAGATATTTAGCGTTGTATCATTGATAGATAGGATGCAATAAAACCCATCACATCACACTAATATTATAAAGGCCAAAGTTTATATATCTCTCTCTCAGTGTGTGTATGTGTGTGTGTGTCTGTTTGTTTGTTTGTTACTCTTTCACGCAAAAACTACAGGACAGATTTGGCTGAAATTTGGAATGGAGATAGATTAGGTATACCCAGGATTAACACATAATTATAGGCTAATATTAGTGTGGTTGTGATGATATTATGTTTCTCGATGTCATGCTTAAAATATTGCTATAAAGTCGCTCTACTTTTCAGATAAATCTCTTTGGTTAAAAACTAAATGTGGAGTAGAAATTCTTTCTAATAAAAATGGCCGGGTTGTTCCGTTCTAATACAGAGATTAAAAGGAAATGAGTGTCATTAAAACAATACAGTTTTATCCTCTATTTGAATGTATGCAATTTTGTTGCATGCCTGCCTGTTGTATTCTGAGAGTTCTCCATAATATTCCCAAAGGTGTGCATCCGCACTTGGCCAGCGTGGTGCACTAAGGACTAAGGTCTAACCCCTTCGCATTCTGAGAGGAAACCCGTTGTCAGTAGTGGACCGGGGATGGGTTAAGACAGTTAAGCTATGATGATAAGAGTATACTCATATTTCATACGCAAATTGTCAACGAATAAAAATGCGATTAATGTGAGTATACCTAAGTCCTGCAAATTGCTAATGCGCGTAGCCGCCATTTTAGTGGCGTCAGCACTAGACTAAAGTTTCGAGCTGATGGTATATTTTTATTTCGGCTGCCGTAAAAAAAAAATTCCTCCATTTCGACCATATTATCAAGATCATAATATAATTGTTACTAATATCGCCTTAAAAATCTTATAACTATTTACCTAATCCTAATACTTACTATATCAAAGACTAGCCTGATTAGTCAGCACGTGCACCATATGACAATGGTAAATGACGTCAGGTTCCAGCGCAATAGCAATTTGCGGGACTTATATAGGTTCATATTAAACTTGTTTCGGGCTCTACCACAAGGTCAAAAAATATCTTTGAAACCTGAGAGCGTCAATCAACACAAGTTATTATTATATCTGAACCACCCAGACAAATGTAGGTATTCCAAGGTAGTGATTCAACATGTAGATAAAGTTGTTTTAAATTCTCCCAGCGGTCATTGCTTCGTAAGAAGAATCTGATAATTTCGCGTCTCCCCATCCCGAACGTCCAATATCAACTGTTAATATCAAACGATTGTTGATCTACTGACATATTTAAATAGGACTCAATTTCGTTTGGGAGGTGCAATGAAATTTTAATCACACGATTTGATGCGTCATTCACCTTTCAAGATCGAAATGTGTGGGTAACAATATTCCAAGGACGCAGCGACTCGAGGTTTCTCTCATTGGTTACGTATGTATCACGGAACGAAGAACGCAAACAAAAAAACGTAACTGACTTCTTTTTTGATTTTAATAGGTGCCCGACTGCCCACTTGCGACTCGATAGTTAGGTACAGTCATCATAAAATATGTAGCATGACTTCCGAACAAAATGTGTCTTATTATAGGTGCTTACTACAATGTATGACTTAAAGGTTGGAAGCATACTTCCAAAACCGACGCTATGATAAAATGATATAGATATATTAGATAGATATACTTATACTTAGGTACACGTTTTGAGGCCCCGGAAAAATGTAGTTAGGTATAAATATTCCACTTACGGCCATGTAAATTGTAAATTGTAACATATTGAAATAGGTTTCGTCCGCGTGGATGTAGGTTTTTTAAAAATCCCGTCGGAACAAAATTAAAGTAAATTATGCAATCAAACAAACCATAAATCTTCCCTAGTTACAAATTACAGTACACTCACGTCACAGTAGTCCAACGCCTTTGATCACGTGGTAAATGACCATCACGACGACCGGGACCCAACAAGATAGATTCCTAACTACGTATGCCAGTTCAGTGCAGGATAAAGGAGCTCCTTTATCCTGCACTTACCGCGCGATTTCTCTGACTAGCTTTGTCGAGCCTCTGGATGTAATATGATACCCTGAAGCACAGAACAAATTTGGCTCCGACATTATGCCTGAAGCGTGAAACAAATTATAGGACGCGTCTGTAAGCCGCGACTTATGGGTGTTCACAGTCGTCTTGCGAGATATCTCTCGCAGCGCAGTCCGAGCGCTCAAGTTTTCATTCGCGTCTTATGTCCAACAGTGGGCACAGTACAGTGTATATGCAGATTATCCAGATACCTATAAGCCGCGGCTGACGGACGCGTCTTATAATTTTGTTTTTGACTCTGTGCCCACGTTAAACATAATATGTATTTTTTTTTTCAGAAATTGAAATGGAGTTTACCAAGTACCCCGAATCAGTGACAGCGCCAGTAGGCGACGAGGTGACCTTCGAGTGCACAGTCCGAGTGCCTGGAGAGAGGCTGACCTGGCGGTGGCGACCCGCTGATGACCTGGAGTGGAACGACTGGAATAACGTGGACGGCGTCAATGACAAGGACGGCGTGTCTACGAGGCTGGTGGTGCAAGTGAGAGAGAAGACCTCCTCTGCGTTGTATCAGGTGAGGTATTGTTACAGCTGTTATTGTCTGAGCTCTTCAGTAAAATTCCTCAGTGCTTGAAGACCGAAGTCTTCGAATAGTGCGTGTGATGACATATCAGTCACTCAGTGGGTGATGGAGAGAGCTATGGAGTTCGAGTTTCTCTACGCGATTAAATCAGAAATGAGGATATCCATAGGAGAACCAGAGTAACCGATATAGCTCCACGGGTTGGATGCTTCCGTAGCAATGAGCAGGGCATATAATTCGAAAAACCGATAGGAGTTGGGGTCCCAAGGTGCTAGAATGGCGACCTCGTACCGAAAAGCGCAGCGTTGGAAAACCCCCCCACTAGATGAATAGACGACATCAAAATGAGTCACAGGGGAGCGATGAATTCAGGCGGCGCGCGCAAAACCGTGGCGTGTGAAAGTCCCTGCAAGAGACCTACGTCCAGCTGTGGACGTCTGTCTGTAGGTATTATAATTCTCTTCAATTTCTTTGATTTCATCACGTAGACATCCGATCTGGTTTTTTTTATACTCAAATTGATGATGAGAGTATCTAATGGATATTTAGCGTCTATTGCGAAAAAACCTTTATAAAACACAAAGAAACCGTGTCAAACAACAACACGTTTATACGTTCTATTGTTATTATTATCTCTTACAAGGATTCCTTACAAAGACTGTTCTAGAAATGAAACACGTTAATTTTATTGTAACAGGACATTCTTTGTCAGTATTATGTCTCATTCCTGGAAGTCGGCGTATCGATCGAAATACGAAACAAATACGTGTTTCTGCGGTTGGCTTCTGGGCTTTATAATAATTTTATATTTAGATATTTCGATGTGGTGATAGCGGTCGGTGATAACCACGATAACCTAGTGGTTAAGGCGTCAACCCATGCCCACTGCTGAGCATGCTTCTCAGAATGAGGCGGGTTTGGTCATAGTCTACTATGCTGGCCAAGTGCGAATTCGTAGACTTCACACGCCTTTGAGATCGTTATGAAGAACTCTCAGGCATGCAGGTTTCCTCGCGATGTTTTCCTCCACCGTTAAAGAAAGTGATACTTTATTGCTAAAAACCCACATAACTCCGTTTAGGTAGAGGCCAGAGGGGCATATACGGGATTGAACCTCGAACCCCCGACTAAGAGGCCGACGCGGTCTTAATCACTATACTCGTATAATAACATATCACCGTATTTAAGCAGCACCAAGCCTTTAATTAGGTACTATGCGCGCTATGGAGCAAAGGTGGCGACGGCATATGCTTTAAATCGTTTAAAAAAAGGCACCGGCACCCTGTGCCGAATCAGTACCTTTATTATAAATGCGAAAGTGTGTTTGTTTGTTGGTTTGTTGGTTTGTCCTTCAATCACGTCGCAATGGTGCAACAGATTGACGTGATCTTTTGCATGGATATTGGATATAGGAAGATAAAGACCTGGAGAGTGACACAGGCTAATTTTTATCCCGGAAAATCAAAGAGTTCCCAAGGGATTTTTGAAAAACCTAATTCCACGCGGTCGAAGGCATCAGCTAGTGTCAAATAGTATTTTAATAACTTGTCCCCAGTGCATGGTGTGGTATGGAGCGATAAGCCTAGTATCGATTCCTGCGCGCCTCACGATCGCCAAGGTGGACCTCAGCAGGAACAGCCCCGAGAGACGCGTCATAACAGCTCCCCTGCATAACACCGTCGTACTGCACTGTAAGGAACCGATGTCGGAGCCACCTGCTAGGCTGAGCTGGTGGAAGGAGACTTCAAAGGTAAGGTATACTTCTTACTACCCAAATGTAATGAAACTTCAGATAGGCAAATCGGATATAATTGTATTTTAAAAAGTGACGACCAATTTATACTTACTTAAATATAAATGACAAAGACATCAATATAAATGACAAGATATGGTCAAGCGAACAACATTTTTCACGGTTTTGGAACCAAATAAATCAGCGCCACCTCTTAGATACTAATGAACGACCCGTTTGAAATCCAGACATCACTGTGGTTGCATTGGTGCTAAAGCACCACTGAGTCGGTGCCATTTTGTTTGTTCAATAGCCCTGTCCATACGAAGTGATATTTAACTCAATGGACAAAGACAATAAGTCGTGGGTGTTAACCATTTTGAGTGACCAAACAATCACAAAGGAACCTAGGTATAGCAAGATCCTAGCCAGTATACCTAACCATATCCCGGCTCTATTGTTCGTATGTCAGGGTTCAAGAAAGCAACTCGACACGCCCCACGGAGTCCTCATCATAAACAACGCCACTGTGGAAGACAGCGGTACGTACGGCTGCGTAGCTACCAACGACATCAGCGAGCAGACTGTTGAGTTGCCCGAGAGGACGTACCTGAAGATACAACACGAAGGACATGGAGGAATCAGGTCAGTTTTAGTTGCGTTAAAATTTAAGGTGCTATTATGTTGACCTCACAACGGAAAGCGCAGCGTTGGCAGACTCCCACTAGGTGGACAGACGACATCAAACGAGTCGCATCGAGCCACTGAATTCCGGCGGCCGCAAGACCGTTGCATGAGGAAGTCCCTACACGAGACCTATGTCCAGCAGTGGATGTGTCGGTGAACGGATCGGTTGACGATGATGATGACGGTGAAAATTTAAGGGTTCGTTAGCAAGTCGTCCCATTCGCAACTCGTCCAATTCGCAGCTCGTCCCATTCGCATTTTGTCCCGTTCGCGTCTCGTCCCATTCGCAGCTCGTCCCGTTTTCGCATCTCGTCCCATTCGCAACTCGTCCCGTTCACTATTTATATTCGCAACTCGTCCTGTTCTTAGCTTGAGGCTAGGTAAGGTTAACTAACTAGCGCGCGGTTGTGTCTACATAGGCCTGAATTTCGATCTACGAAGTATGGAGGAATGTGTTTTTTAGAGTTTTATGCTGAGATATTTAATAAAGCGTATTTTGATTTAACTTAGGTTTTGCCAGAATTAAGAGGACGTAGTTAGGTGCTTTCTTCATACAAACGTAGGAGGGTAGTTGCTACATTATTTGATTTGATATTTGACCCTTTGTTGGGGACAATGCGCAGTGAAACTTTCAGCTTTTATAAAATAACGAAGGTCTGGCCCTCACATGCTTTTTGTCCATTACTTAGTAAAAGTTAGGTTAATAAAGTCGAAGGTTACTTACGGAATTCAAAGTACTTTCTGGTAAAGAAGGAATCTTTTGCTTTACCTAATTTTAAAATCTTAAAAACTGTGACTTGCAACTTGGCTGTAGGTTCAGGGTATCTAAATCAAGATAATCGGGTATCCACTATCCATCATCTATGAAGGCTCATTTGTAATTCATGTGAGCTTTTAAAGCACTTACCGGTTTTTGGATAAAGAAAAGCTTTTATATTTATTACTGCAACATAATTTTTAAATCGTAAAAACGTAATTGACAAAAAGTGTTCTGAATTATTTATAAAAGTACCTTTTAAAGATATCATAGGCTGACATACATAAATGTAAAAGCCTGTTATTAAAAGATAAAAAAAAAGATATTATGATGTCACGTATTTTACATTACGGCTGATATTTAGTTACAGCTATCGGAAAAATATATCGCAATTTTCAACGCACTATAGAGGCATAACAATACCACCCATCTATCAGTTTGTAGGTATATGATCTCAGATCTATTGAGCACACCATCACCACACAGTCCTCTGCCTTTCTCATCCATCTATCGTACTAGTCGTGACTTCATCGTACGTGGTCTCCATTCCAACACGCCTACGCGCCCACGAGAAAATTTTGTCTACGTATTTACTCGTGTTATCTCTATGAATAATACGAGAAAATGCGTACCTAGACAAAATTTTCTCGTGGGGGGCATGTTAGGCTAAGTCGTGCCCCTCCTGCCCCAGCGGCAGACATGTTCTGCGAGAGACATGACCTTCCTAGTGTCTACTGCCACTTCAGTTTGCTAATTATTCTTTTATAACTAGTTCCTCTAACCAATAAAAGATTAGATTGGTTAATTTGGTTTCGCAACGGATTACATCCAATAGGAGAAAATTACTGGCATATATCAATATAATCCTCAAATCACTGGGTCTAAAAACTTTTGAGAGAGAGAGATTTTGTATCTACGTTTTCAGATATTTTGTCCCAGGTTATCATCAATATTTTTTTAACAGGTTCCTAGAAACAGAAGACTACGTGGGCAGAATAGACAAAGAAGGAGTATTAACTATTCCCGTACTGCCAGATAATTCTTTAAGGCTGTGGTGCGGTATCGTGGGAACTCCTCAACCAAGAGTCGCCTGGAGCAGAGGCACCGATACCAATTTACCTGGGCAAAGCAATGCCTTGGTTGTGGAAAACTTTACTGGGGAACATGAGGTATGTATTACTGCTTTGTAAAAATAACTTTTGTCTCCAACTGTAATAATTGAACCTTTTATTTTCCGAAACAAGAGATCCTGAAACGATTTCTGATTAGGGATGAGGAAACGATTTTTGTAATTACACTTCAGCAATTTCAAATAGGTGGTTATTACGGTTAGCGGATAGTTCCACAGAAAACGTAATGCTGTTAAAAGCGATGTAAGGTTTGCATGATCAAATTTTTGCTTGACTGTACCGCGCCTGTGCTCCATCTCTAATGACAGCGCTACTGCTAGACCTGCTGCTCGATTGCGGTAGAATGACAGTTACAATATCACGATCGCAATCACCTCCGATTGCTTGATGCTTGCTCACTATTGGTTACAATGCATTGTTGCAAAAAGAATAGCACAAATTCAGCCAATCACAACAATTATTGAGATTGTAATAATAATTATTATTGATGCAGGTTTTACGAAATCGAGCTACCGTGCACCAAAACCTCTCATTGTACAATAATCTTGCTTTCATTATATAAATGAAAACAAATTTTCTCAGGGCGTCTATTCCTGCTCAGCCAACACCCTCCGTCGCTCGTGGAAGGTTATAGCTCTTCAACCTCCTCACTGGGAAGGCTCAGCGGGCAGCGTCAACGCCAGCGAAGGAGCCAGTGCCCGCATCTCCTGTGGGGTCCCTCATGGCCAGCCCTCGCCTGTGGTACACTGGATACTTAACGCTGAACTGATCAAGACTGGCAAAGGGATACAGGCTACAGGTTAGTTCATATATTATACTATAATAGGTTGTTAATTACCATACCCAGATGTATACTTCCACTTCCTCATTGGGAAGGTTCAGCGGGCAGCGTCAATGCTAGCGAAGGTGCCAGTGCTCTCATCGTCTGCAGGGTTCCTTTAGGTCAATCTGCGCCTGTGGTACACTGGTTACTGAACGCTAAATTTATCAAGACTGGGAAAGGCTACAGCTATATACTAGCTGTTGCCCGCGAGACGAGGTCTCTTCCAGACCAGACGACCTACCAGCCACGAATCGATCTCGGGTTCTCAATTATAATACAGCACATACCTCTACATCAAAAGTCGTCAAAAATTGTTTATACCTTTAGTAGTTCAGTAGGCGTAACTATGTATACTAAGTTAGGTACGACAACTACGCGAATAAACGAAGCTACGAAAACGAAACCTTTTACGCTAGTCAAATTTTAAGTGTTTTTCTGTTTAAATAGAAATCCGTTAACATTTTCCACTGTTTGTACACCAGTCAATTAAGTTCACATTAAGCTGTGTAGAATCTTAATTTAAGATAAGTGTACCTCCAAATTAACACCATTGTCGTAGATAAATCAATACAAGGCAATAAAAAGCTTCCTCTCTACGGGAGCAATAGAGCGAGTAAGTTTAGAGAAGTAATTTAGTGAGCACTGAAGAGCGGAGTCCCCTTTCTTCTTCGATCGTTGTTTGCAACTTGTTATCCACTTTGACGTAGTGTATAAAGGCAACTAACGGCAATTAATATAATTTGCGAAGTCTCGTAGAAAACAATCTCTTTTACAACTTATTTCTCTAGAGCAGCTTGAAGGAAAAATTCTTTCAAAGTGTTCAAGTTACTACCTAATTGTTATTATTTACTACAAGTTACCATTAATAGGCTACTTGACAATTTTTTTAAGTTGGTCTTAAATGGTTAATATTTGTCCTATTATATCAAAAAAATTAACACTATATTTTTTTGCGCCCTAAAAACCGTAAAACTTTAATTTAAAAAAATATTTTTCTTAGACAGGTGTTACATATCCTAACGATAACCTAGTTCAAATCACTTACGCAGTAAACCATCTTTGAAGGCTAAGTCACTAGGTCATAAGTCCAGCGCTCCGTCAGCAAGAAACTACCTCATTGCCATACGTGACTCCGCAACGTATTGGGATTTAGCTATATTTTAACATTAAGGTATTTAAACCAAGTGAGAGATGTGAAGAGGGGCAGTCTGTCGTCACACCTCGACGCAGTCTCTTATTTAGGTTAGATTAGATTTAGGTCGTCACCATGTAAAACTCTGCATCTAACCTCGGTGCAGAGTGCAGACGTTAGGTTAAGTTAAAATGTAAAGATTTAAGAATATAAATTTAGTAAAAGCCTATCTTCGTTTCCTTCAAAAATCCTTCTGGTTGCCGCTTACGTAACTGGCGCAGTCGGTAGGATCCTTGTTGTTCGGGCCCCGTAACTACATAGGGTAGCTAGGGAACTGAGGACGAGGATGCGGAATCTACGGATCTGCGGCAAGACCAAAAGGAGTATCCAAAAATTGATACACCAGAGGAGACAGTAGTACCTACAGGAAGGATTACATGTAAGTACACTTGAATTGTTCTCGTGTTGCTTCCCTGTTTCCATTTTCCTACACCTAATCATAATTTAGTACTTATCTAGAATATTATCCTTTCTTTCGGTAGCCTAAATAGCCTTAATAGGCCCACAGAAAAATTGTTAGTAAAATAGAAGTCCTTATTTAGGTTTAGGGCAATCAATCTTGGTTACCACCCCATAGTTAGTTTATAGGTTTCGGAATCTTACATTGTTGAAGAACCGCCGAAAAATAGAAATCCAATTTTAGACTTTTAGGGTAATCTATCTAGATTACCACCTTAGAGCGTAAAAGTTTTGGCATCCTGAATTTCTTTAGGTACAGCCGCCACGTGAGATTTACGTAGAAATAATAAAGAATATTTCGATTCGATATCCGCGATGTAATTTCGTCAGATAAGCACTTTAAAATGTAGGTTAGTCTCATATCGAACAACGTTTATAATAAATTACTATTTATTATAAATTATAATAAGTAGAGACAAATTACAGCCGCGGTTTTGCTGACTATAGGTATATAGATTCCGCTTGTGAATCGATAATAAATTCAAGATCAATAATTCATTTCAATTAATTGCGGTGTCATGTCCGACATTCTAATACTGCTGTTACCTAATTCCAAACTCGAAATAATATCGTTAGACAAAGAAAATTCAAATTACCTATAATATTAGTAAAGCCCTATTTTCGTAGGTTTTACTAGTAGGTAGGTCCATCCTAACCTTTCCTTGCAACTATCGAGACACTATTCATGTACCTACCATAGAGACAGAATGTCCGAAGCACAAATCTGGAATTTCCTCGAGAATTCGGCCACCCATCATCATCAAGTTCACCAAACCTGAGGAAATCCTGTCAATTCAAGCAGAAGCACTTTTGGAAAAGGATCTCGAATACAATAGAAGGCTAAACTTCGAGTTTGAAAAGCATATCGCCATTTCCGATGGATGCCACAAGAAATCTGACAACGATTTGTCCAGGCCATTACAAATGCTTGATTTTCACGAACGGGATAGCGGCCATCTCACAGCAGCAGATAGCTTCCACTTCAAATACCTAGCAATCTCAAGAGGATAAGGAATGCGACGTCTCGGCAACATTCGAACCATTGTTGCCTCTCTGAGGGCGGAGGTGTTACATATCCTAACGATAACCTAGTTCAAATCACTTACGCAGTAAACCATCTTTGAAGGCTAAGTCACTAGGTCATAAGTCCAGCGCTCCGTCAGCAAGAAACTACCTTATGCCATACGTGACTCCGCAACGTATTGGGATTTAGCTATATTTTAACATTAAGGTATTTAAACCAAGTGAGAGATGTGAAGAGGGGCAGTCTGTCGTCACACCTCGACGCAGTCTCTTATTTAGGTTAGATTAGATTTAGGTCGTCACCATGTAAAACTCTGCATCTAACCTCGGTGCAGAGTGCAGACGTTAGGTTAAGTTAAAATGTAAAGATTTAAGAATATAAATTTAGTAAAAGCCTATCTTCGTTTCCTTCAAAAATCCTTCTGGTTGCCGCTTACGTAACTCAGGTGAAAACACTGTCGGCCATGTTTGGCCGATAGATTATCTGTGCTCTGACGTCATGCATTTGTAAACAACAGCATAACCACAGAGTACATTATATATACTGAGCATAACCTACCAAAGTTTAATAAACATGACTTCTATACTAGTTTACGTGAAAAATATAGTAATTATCGTTATTGTATCATCCGAGAATGTAAAAAACGCATCGATAAAGACCACAGGAAAGTTGTGGATTAGAGTGCCCAGTGAAATAAATATACGTAACACGCAAAGACTTGCTTAAAGGGATCCTATATGACTAACGACTTCAACCCAAATTTATTTTTGCAAAGATCACTTTGTTGTAAGTCTTACTTAATAACTTATTCAATTTATAAAGAGAAAACGATATTTTTTTACGTTTACTATGAGTTTGTAGAAATATATAAAAACTAGCTTATGCTCGTGACTTCGCCCGCGTGGACTTCATAAATTTCAAACCTCCATTTAACCCACTCAGAGGTGGAATTTCAAAAAATCCTTTCCTAGTGGATACCTTCTCTTTACCTACAAAGAACACACTCACCAAATTTCATGTATCTAGGACCAGCTGTTTAGATGTTTAGGCTGTGCGTTGATATATAAGTTAGTCAGGACTCTAAATTTTATATATATGGATACTACGTTAGTCCCCGCGTGACATAGGAATGACATTTCTTTGTTTACATATTTAATGACGTCACATCATGGCTGACAGCGTTTTCTGCGTTTCAAATAAAAATAAAAATTGTATTTTTTTAAATTGGATTTATATATCCATCCTGCGTTTTTAATAATTGTTATTGATATATTTCGTTGTTTTAAGCAAAATACTATATAAATAATCATTTATTGGACGAAATTAGATATGAGTCAAGTAGCCTATTACAACAAAAATAATTTTTACTGATAATTTCATTCAATGGGTTTCTTAACAATTTAATTTTTTTAATTTGGCTGGGTTTATGCCAAGCATAAAATAAATATAAATTCAAATCAGTAGAAATGAGAAGATCCGTAGGAGAACCAGAGTAACAGACGTAGTTCAACGGGTTGCGAAGCTGAAATGGCATTGGACATTGGGCAGGGTACATAGTTCGACAAACATATAGGTGTTATGGTCCCAAGGTGCTAAAATGGCGACCCGATATCGAACAGCTTTGTGTTGGTACTTGGTAGACCCCTACTTTGGTGGACAAGCAAGGAAGATGCTGTACACAAGCGGCACAGGACCGATGATTATGGAAATCCCAACACGAGACATATGTTCTGTTTTGGAAGTTCATCCTTTGAGATGACGACATCAACTGATATCTGAAAAGCCGTTACGTTTTATACATATATTCCCAAAACTCTTATAGCTGAGCTCAACAAATTGTAAAGCAATAAATTTCCAATTTTCCCTTTTCACAGTAGCAACTGCGCGAGTTAGTTTAAAAGTAATTTAGCGCTAAGGATCCGAGTTTCCCGACTTGTTCCGATCGCTGTTTGGTGTTCACAAATAGCTTTGTTTTTACCTGAACACCTACAACTCACTACATTGTACGTTACTTTTAGAATGAATTTATAGTCTGAGCACTAACAATTTCAGCACGATCGTATGCTTTGTAATAATATTATGGTTTCTGATTGTGATGGTGCCTAAAAGTAGGCCAGTTGTGGGAGACATAGGTAGGTAGGTAAAGAATTTTCATCATCCCATTTACCTGTTTATTTATCAGATCATGTTTACTTTTAAAATACCTTTTGTAACCTTTTTGTTTTTGTAACATCTTCACTGTTTACCCATATTCGCAATAAAGAAATTTGAATTAAATTGAATTGAAAAAGTTAAGTGAGGCAAACCACCTTTTGAGGAGTTCCACTCTTTGATTCCGTTTCAATCAAACAGTTTCCACGGGATTTTTAAAGTTATATACAAGGGGGAGTAAGTCGCGGGCATCATCTAATTAAGCGTAAAGCTTTTGCTGAACGTAAATAATCCAACGGATTTAAGTAAATTTTTTTTAAAATTCTGATACAAGTTAGCCCTTGAATGCGATCACACCTGATGGTAAGTGACGATGCAGTCTAAGATGAAAGCGGGCTAACTTGGAGGGGGTATGGCAGTTTCATTAAACCCATACCTCTCATCGGTTACTACACGTTAGCGGAACGCTAAATCGCTCAGCGGGTCGGCTTTGCTGGTAGGATTAGCTAGCCAAGGCCTAAACCGTCCTACCAGACAGACACCATCTTATGAATAGTAAAGGTGTGATTCCAAACCACGTTGCACGCAGCAGCGCTGCCGCAACAGTGCAGTCACTAGATGTCACAGTCCTGTCGCGGCACTACTGGTCCCCATCTCTATAAGCTTATATGGCATTACATTCCGAGCTAGGCAGCAACGTTCCGCTACATTGCTGCCGCGACATTGCTGCCATCATCAACATGAACCCACCTATTTGGCTTTAATAAAATCCTTCTTCCAGATTCGGACCTCCACATCGAGCGCGTGGAGAAGCGTCACGCGGGCATCGTGCAATGTTTCGCGTGCAACGCGCTCGGCTGCGCGTACGACGCGGCGCTGCTCACCGTCGTTCCTGTGCAGATATCAGATCAGGTACTAAAGTCCTTTTCATAAAAGAAGTCCCCCAGACGCAGCGCTGCCATTGTATGCCATATAATGGCATTGTAAACAATCTTTAAAATGCACTAAACTAGTTAAAAACTCACAAAAATCTACCACAACAAACGAACTTGATAACATCGACGAACGACAACATGGCCGACAATCATCGCCAACATAGTCCGACATTCATCATAGACATTATAGTTCCAAAAATCACCGCGGGACTCTTTCATGAAAAGGACTTTACCACTTTTTAAGTTACGCTGATATACCTGCGCAGAAATCTTATTTTTGAATGGCGCGAAAATATCTCTGCCAATCACAGCGCTTTCAAACCTGATTTCGGCAGCGTAATAGTCGAATTTTCTTTCGATCCGAGAGCCGGTAGGAAATTTTGAAAAAGTGTTTTAAAATCTGGAAACCTTGAAAACCAACTTACCTGGCTAGATTCTGCCAGGCAGAAGTACCGTTTAGCCGCTTTGTCTGAAGAAGTCCAATAAACTCTGCTGGACATTATTTTTATCATCCCCATTTTGCAGGATAAAATGAAAAAACCGGCCAAGTGCGAGTCAGGCTCGCGCAATGAGGGTTCCGTACTAGTCGTATTTTTTCGACATTTTGCAGGATACTTCAAAAACTATGATACATAAAAATAAATAAAAATCTGTTTCAGAATGCACAGGTGAAGCCCTTTCATATGATATCCCACTTGATATAGTTATCTTACTTAGACAATTGAAAATACTAATTATTAGTTCATGACCACAATTTAATTTTTTTGTGTGATCTAACCCTAAATTCACGATTTTCAGATTTTTTCCCAAATTTCAGCTATAAGATCTACCTACCTGCCAAATTTCATGATTCTGGGTCAACGGGAAGTACCCTGTAGGTTTCTTGACAGACAGACGGACAGACGGACAGACAGACAGACAGACAGACAGACAGACAGACAGACAGACAGACAGACAGACAGACAGACAGACAACAAAGTGATCCTATAAGGGTTCCGTTTTTCCTTTTGAGGCACGGAACCCTAAAATGAGCCTAAATGTAGCGAAAGAAACCTCGTTTACCTTGATATGACTAATAATTATATTTCCTTACAGGATTACTCCGCAGAAACGCCGAAGCTTCATCTTCCGTCGCAGCCTCCCAAACGGCATAACAAGAAAAATCCTAGGAAACATAAAGGTGAATTACAAACAAAATAATACCTACCTAATTCGATGATGCCCGCAAGTTCGTCCGCGAGGATTTTGATTTTTTTATTCCTGAGGGAACTTTTTAATTTTCCGGGATAAATTGTAGCCTATGTCGGTTCCTGAGATGCAAGCTATTTCTTTAACTGCATCAAAATCGGTTTAAGGGATGGGTTGTGAAAAGCTAGCAATCAAACAGACAGACGGACAGACAAACAGACACACTTTCACACTTATAATATTAGTATGGAAGTATCGATAGATTATACATAAAACACTGGAAAAAGTCCTAAATATTGTTCTGTACAAAAGCCTTTTTGATTTTTGCACTAGGTAGCCAAGTTTCTATTTTTTTTTATTGCAGCGGTATTGATACCTCCATCTCGCCCAAATGTGACAAGGCTGTCCGACGAGAGTGTGATGGTGTCATGGTCCCATGACAACCATGGACTTCCAATACAGTTTTTCAAGGTAATTCACGTCATGTCAGTAAAAGTCAATTTTTAGGGTTTTGTATTGTGGTCCGGAACCCTTCGTGTGCGAATCCGACTCGCACTTAACCGGTTTTTCTATAGTTCGAAACATTATTTATCTGAAAATCTTACGACAAGTTTTCTATACAATGAAACTGGGCCATTTAAAAAAAATCCCCTCAATTTGTTTCAAACTTGGACAAGTATTATTATTATAAGTCCCGCCAATGGATAATGCGCGTGGCGGCCATTTTAGTGACGTCAGCACTAGACTGAAGTTTAGAGCTGATGGTATATTTTTATTTCGGCTGACGTCCAAAAGACGTCATTTCGATGATAATGAGACATGGTTCCGGCGCAATAGCAATTTGCGGGACTTATACCGCTGCGCCATGACCTAGAAATAGCAAGTTAATATTATAACATTAAAAATAATCTTTACAATCTGTTTCCATTAGGTGCAGTACAGGGAAGTAACGAATTCTTCTAACATCCAGTGGCACACGGAGAACTACGACATCCCTACGCACATACATTCCTTCGAGATAGATGGGCTCGTACCAGACAAATATTACAAGTACGTAGCTTTTCTTCTTCTTCTTCGTCCTCGCCGTGGTCATCACGAAGTGACGTTTTTGGGGGCAGGCAGACGTTATGCGCCTCACGAACATTCGCCACTTCTCTCTGACGGCCGATAGTCTGGTAAGTGGTATACTCATACACGGGGACACGGGATAGGTATAGTCCGCGATAGGTCGAGATGGCAATCGGGGTATGAGGCGGGGGGACGCCCTACACACCAGCACGTCACCCGCGCTCGCCCGCACTGGGTTAGCGCGGTGGGTGGCGGGTGTGCGGGGCGATTGCCATCCTGACAAATTATCCTGTTTGAGCATTGGCCCTTGCTTCTTCCGTCTATTTATAAAATGTAAGTATCTATTTCGATCGCATCGTCGCAATGCTCGTGCAAAATATATCAAAAAATGGTGGGTCAAAAAGTCTGTAGCGTGATATGTAGACAGTACCATGATCCAATACAATTTCTAAAACCGCAATCCCAGGCAAATACCTATATTTTATGTTCAAATACCGATAGCAAACGCATTTCGGGTTCTATAATTTCCGTTCTGTTATTATTACTCAAAAATAAATAACGAGTGGTGAATTATGAAATAATTGAATTCGGTTTCGAGCACAAATTCAATTATAGATTTTAGTTTCAAATTTTCAATGCAGAGTTTTAAAGGTTTTCATGTGTGAAATTTGTAGAGACGATATTATGTTGAAATATTCAATGAATAAAATACTCTGTGCCTACCTCAAAGCGTCCCAACTGACTATGAGCTTGTGATTTTATTTCAGTTTTGGTGGTAATAGAAGGAAAAGCCCGTGGATAAATTCCATTGATCTTAGTAGGTATAAGTCCCGCAAATTGCTATTGCGCTGGAACCTTGTCTCATTAACATCGAAATGACGTCATTCATTTTGACGTCATTTGACTATATTTAAGTAAAAATACACCATCAGCTCGATACTTCAGTCTAGTGCTGACGTCGAACGAACGACGAATGGCGGCCACGCGCATTAGCAATTTGCGGGAGTTATATGCATCGTATAATACTAAGACAGAATATATAATAGTAAGTACTAATAAGATCAATGGAATCTGTCCATGGGTGGTAGGTACGACTTTACACAGGAGCTCGCTACCAAAACAAATACGTTTTGAAACAAAATAAATTCTTTCAGTGTGACATAGGCCAGGGCTTATACTGTAATAGCGCGTATTCACGAAATATCACAGTCTTGAGTGTAGGTATATGTGGTCGTAAAATAAGTAGTCCAAGCTAGACAGTAGCGACTATTTTGTTTTATAGTGAAAGTTGGCGTACATTTTTTGCACGCAATTCTATAAAAAAAGTCGACCGATGCCGTGTCGTGGTACACGGTACACCCCATCGAAGTGAAGCTGTATTTTGTCCCGCTTAAGTACTCTATTTATGGGCATTTCATCGCCAGGCTCGTAAGTTTCACTACTGCCATTCCAAAAGTCCGTTGAAGCTACACTTCAAAAATCTGATATGCTCGCACGTACGCAACGCGTATCTATATCGAGAAACATTGTAGAATTTGTATGTGTTCTCTAGATTCCGCATCGCGGCGGTGTATTCGAACCAGGACAACAAGCTGGGGCGCAGCAGCGGCAAGTTCTATCTGCAACGCGGAGGCTCGCAGTCGCCGCGCGCGCCCGTGCTTGTCAAGGCCACTTCACTATCGCCGCACAGCATACAGCTTAACTGGACGGTACGACCTTAACACGAAGACAAAAAATAATTAATCGATGTACCTAATAGGTACATAGTCTGTAAAACTACGAATCCCTTTAGCAAATAAACGCCTCTATAGTCAATTGGAATGAACGCCTGGAACCATTGTGAAACGTTGCTATATTGATCTTAATATGGAGCAGAGTGATATTATGTCAATGCTTACACAGGATCCTGGAGTCCTGATGCAGAAAATACAGCAGAACGCAGCATTACGGGTTTTTATAAATCTATTGACCTTCCACAACGGATCAATAATTATTTTGACTCCTACCTGTTAACAATTTTCAGTCGATAGGGGCTGTCGAAATGTCTGTTATTTTTCACCCCACCCCGATTGCCATCTCGACCTATACCTCCTGTACCTACTCTACACATCTGTACCAAGTGTAAGTTTACCTTTTGATTTCTGATATAGTGGTCAAGCCATGGTGGGGTGGAAGCAGAGGGCTTCTACGTGTACTACCGAGCGGTGTCCTCGGCGGGCGCCTACGAGAAGGTGACGGCGGGCGGCCACCAGCGCAGCATGGTGCTGTCACACCTGGCCGCAGACACGGCGTACGAGCTCAAGATACAGGCTTACACTGCCCAGGCGCCCTCCGACTTCAGCGCTATACTGGTAAGAAATAGTTACCTGGCTACTGTGATAATGATACCAGACAACAAGCTCACGGTTTTCGCAACGCTTTGTCAATGCAAAATTCATGAGCAAGAGATAGATATAGTATATGTTTACTGTATAGTGTTGTGTAACTGTTTACAGTACGCGGCAGAAAACATTGTACATCGACCTTTACAGTGAGGTTTTCGGCTTTGTAGAGCGTTGTCTCTGTCACTCATAACTTTGTGACGTTTTGTCGGTCTCAACGACGCTCTACGAAACCGCTATATCACTCTAAAGGTCGATGTACAATATTTTCTGCCGTGTACTGTAATCTGTTTGTAATTCTGGGTGCAGATGGCGAAAACTCAGCGCTCGTTGAACGCACCAAGTACAAGCACGGAAGCGCCAGCTAAGGAAGAAGAGAGTGCTCCCGGCACCTTGGTGACGGCGGGCGGCGCGGCGGGAGCGGCTGCGCTGCTGCTCATACTGGCAGTTACCTTCCTGCTTTGTCGCCGCGCCAAGCGGCCGCATGCCGACAGTGAGTGCTTTATCCATACTAATTCATCCATACCATCTATACTATGCTCCTGTCCAGCATTTTACATACAAATAGAATAGCTAGAATAACTTTTCTTAAAAATATTGAATGTTTATTAATTCTTGAAAGCTTGTTTTAAAACTACCTGCTATCCAAACACTTCTTTGCCACATCGACTGTGCAAATCCACTGGAATTTATCTTGAGCGTCTGAACCATGTTTGAACATCTCTAATTAAGGGGCCAGATAAAAAGCATCCCTGTACTATCTCCGACCGCAAATACACTTTACACATGCGAAATTTCTCAACAAAAACATGTACAAGCAGGTTTAGATAAACAAATTTTCATTAGCACGACGTCGTGTGAAACTTTTGCTCACAAGCACTGTGATTGTGCAGAACATGTGCAAAACATTCTCGCAAGTACCGTCGTTTTAGTCGGCCATTGTTTACCGTTGTAGCCAAGAAGTTAGAAGATTGTTTTTGCAGATAAGATTAGTATAAAGTTTTTCGTAACAATATTCGAACCATTACGTGTAAGAAAAGAGAATATTATGAGCAAGTTTTGCAAAAGTTTAATATTGTAAAATTTTGTGTAATCTCAAGTTTAAAGGAAGAATGCGAGTTCTAAAATGAGAGTACTTCTCTAAAAGGTTTTTCGACATAGGTATCCCTAACTTTTCTGTAATTTTGCTGTTAGGGTCTTTTTTTAGTTTAAGGGTGCGTCTGGCAGGGGGTTGCCACAACACTAAGTGTCTGGCAATTCATGACGTGATTTCTAAAACTATTCTGAAGAAAATATAAAAAATAGACTGTAATACTTTGACGTAAGATGTTTTACACCTTTATTTCCTGTTATCTCCCAAAGCCACCAAGATCCAAACAAACATCAAAACAAACGTTCCTCCCAGTGTTGGGTCAATACGCAGAGAAAATTTCAGCTTTTATAATAATACTAGCTGCCCCGGCGAACTTCGTTCCGCCTAACAGTCTGTTCAAATTTTTTAAATCTTTCTCTCCGTAAGAACCATCCTCGTACTTCAAGGAATATTATTAAAAAAAGAATTAGCGAAATCGGTTCAGCTGTACTCGAGATTTGCGATGAGCATAAATGTGTATTTAGCAATTAGCGGTTAATTTTTATATTATAGGTAGATAACGAAGGTCTGGCTTTCTCTATCATATCTCCCACGCGTAGAAAAACTCTAAGTAGCTCTCTCCATCGCCCGCTGAGTGACTCTGAGCTTTCTTACGAGGCCCATAGTTATGTCTATGACTATGTCTCGAATCCATGTAGGTATTTTCATCACGGGCTACACGAATTACTGTTCGAAGACTTTGGTCTTCAAGCACTGAGGATACCTATCGCTGAGTTATTAGTAATATAAGTATTATTTGAAAGCTTCAGATCAGATATCTATTAGGTACCTATCAATCTAAACGGAGAGCTATCAGTACTCTTATTATAAATGCGAAAGTGGGTTTGTTTGTTGGTTTATTGGTTTGTTGGTTTGTCCTTCAATCACGTCGCAACGATTTTTTGCGTGGGTATAGTAAAAGACCTCGAGAGTGACATAGGCTACTTTTTATCCCGGAAAAACAAGTTCTCACGGGATTTTTAAAAAACCTAATTCCACGCGGATGAAGTCGCGGGCATCAGTTAGTTCATAATATTAAACATACCTAAATTGCCAGCGACTCCCTAGCTACGAGAAATAAGTGTCGAGTAAACAATCTAACAAATGGAACAACGAATCTATCATTGAATGAACGACAAACAAATAACAATCCTGTTTCCTGTACGCCTCGTGAACACAATTGTTATTTAACGTATCCTTGGAAAAACAGTCCTTTTATTCTGTGCCAATTACCTTTGGAGACCAGACAATGTGCTCCAATGCATGACAAAAATTGCTTCCGGAATACGATGGCGTCTGTGAGAAAATTGACACGAGTTCTATTCATAATGAAGCCTGCCGAATATGACCTCAGATACGAGTAGGATAATATTTATTCATGGTTTATTACAAAAGGGAGCCGCAGCACTAACAGCTGAAAACGGCAAGCGGCGCAAGTATGCATTTCTTATCGAGAGTTACATTTTTGTTCCGTTTGCCGTGGAGACCCTGGGGCCATGGAGTCTTAGTGAAAAAAATTTGTTACGAGATTTCACCGCGATTAATAGCCTCATCTGGTGACAGAAGGGCTGGCTCATTTTTTGCGCAACGGATCAACCTGGCTGTCCAGTGCGGAAATGCAGCCAGTACCTATTCTTGGCACTATTTCACGCGGGTATGATTTTTTAAGCGGGCTCACTTGCTCTCAAATTAAATATTCAAAATTACCTGTCGCACCCAGAGTCGCTTAATCGTTACTTAAGTTTAGTTAAAATGAGACAGAGCTACCTATATCTCTCACATTAAATCTATCTCGTTTTAACTCAATCTTAAATAACGATTAGCGACTCTGAGAGTTAGTCTTAATTTTTTGCCCAAATTGAAGTTTCATAACATTAACGTAAAAAAATATTGAATGAGTTGAAAAAAGAGCCAACGGCCGCCCAATCGTAAGCAATAAACGTCCGGAAGAACGAATGTGTATCGATAAACGAACGATTGAGCGAATAACTAATAAAAAAAACAATCCCGCTCCGTCCATGATATTGAAAATCGGGTTTTTACTATCAACTACCGTAAATTGACGAACGATTCTGTCCCGCAGCGTTTTCTTTTGATAGCCATAACAGTTTACTGAGGTTTTATTAAATGGATCTCTAAATAGTCTCCATCTGAGTATATCGTAGTCAGAAACATGGCCGTAGCCAGGAATTGATTTGGGGGGGGGGGGGGGGGGGGGGGGGGGGGGAAATGAGGTTTTTAAAAATTCCGTGGGAACTCTCTGATTTTCTGGGATAAAAAGTTCTCGTTTCTCGTTCACGTCAATTCGTTGCACTGTTGCAACGTGATTGAAGAACAAACTAACACACTTTCTCATTTATAATAAGGGTACTGATGTTTATATGGGTGACTGATCTGCAATAAAATGATTTTATTTATTTATTTTATTTTATTTATTATTGCAAGAAAACTCCTACTATTATCTGGTTAGTGGATGAGGGTTACAACCCTCAGCAATGAGGAATGCGACGCAGCGAGAAAAATACATGCCTCATAAAATTAATAATTGTAAAAAAAAATTAACAGTATTAACTCTAAATATTTTTATTTCTAGAGGAGAAAGGTCCAGGACCAGAAGGCGGCGCCAACGGCTACCTTCCAGCTAAAGTGCCCATCACCATCACGGCTAATCCTATGCATGGAGAGGTACGTATATCTTCTGAATCCCTTCTGAATTAAAGTAATTGGCTCAGGTCTCTTTTTGTGGAGGCTTCGGCCGTGGCTAGCTACCACCCTCCTACTGAAAAAGACGTAGGTACCGCTAAGCGATTAAGCGTTCTAGTATCTTACCTATCTACTAGAAAATTATTAGAAATATGGGTTTAATAAAACTATCCCTTCCAGGCTAGTCCTGCTTATATTATAGCTAGCATAAATCTGTCTCGTTTTAATAGTGAATATGAGCAAAGTCAAAGTACAGTACGCGGCAGAAAATAATGTACATCGACCTTCAGAAAAAGATAGAGATAGCGGATTTTTAGAGCATTGTCTCTGTCGTTGAAACCGACAAAACGTCACATAGGTATGAGTGACAGAGACAACGCTCTACAAAGCCGAAATTTCATTCTAAAAGTCGATGTTCCTGCCGCGTGCTGTACGCTCTATAGATTGCAGCCTTAGATTGCATCGTCATCTACCACCAGATGAGATCTGCTAACTCGTATGTGAATAAAAACAATTTTTGTCGCCAATCGCCTTAGATGTGTAGGATTTCCAACATAGTCAAAGTCAAAGTCAATGATTTATTCAAAATCTATACTAATATTATAAATGCGAAAGTGTGTCTGTCTGTCTGTCTGTCTGTCTGTCTGCTAGCTTTTCACGGCTCAACCGTTCAACCGATTTTGACGAAATTTGGTACAGAGGTAGCTTGCAACCCGGGGAAGGACATAGGACATACTTTTTATCCCGAAAAATTTAAGAGTTCCCACAGTATTTTTAAAAACCTAAATCCACGCGTACGAAGTCGCGGGCATCAGCTAGTAGGTAATAAATTACTCTTTTCGATTGTCAGTTGTTGGATTTGTATGATATAATATAGTGGTGATAATTATTTCGCAAACTTAAAACTAAAGCTACGAGCATAATAACTATATTGCCCCCTTTTACCTTTGTAATTAAAATAGCTCAAGTTTATAAACACGAAATTCCCTTCCAGGGCGGCGATAGTGGCGTGGAAATGTCCTTCCTTCATAACAACAACTGTGGCACTGCAAGTAGTGATGACACACTACCACACTCGAGGAAGAATGGACCAGCCAGACAATATGTGTGAAAAAGCTCAATGTGAACTCTATTTCACAGAAAATAAAGTTCTGTTCAGTTCGAAACTGCAACTTAGTGTTGCCCATGTGAATAAATTTTCTACCGTTATGGTAGTTTAAAAAATTGAAAATGCAATAATTGTGATAACTTTACCGGCCGAAGTGCGTGGACTTTTGAGAGTACAAAAGGATATATTTATTTATATTTAGACATATTTTGTTTGACGTGCGATGTGTGGGTTGGGTGACTTAGCATTTATTTGCGTTTATTAGACGTATTTTTTTTAAATTTAAGATCTTATTAATTAAGATTTGAGACTAAGGAATAGGTTAATATATTGAGTAAAACTGGACTTTTTATTGTATTTTAAACGCTTATTTAATGTAAATATTTGACTTAATTTTAAGTTCCATTCCCAGTTGAATAATGAGTGAATTAAAATAGGTAATTAAATAATTAGGGTAAGCTAAAATAGATACTTATCCATTTATATTTATCAAAAGAAGAAGAAGAAAAAGATCTGTTTGTTATACTCAATAGTTGCCATTTATAAAAATGTCTTTTTTCACAAATGGTACGTATTATTGTATTATTAAAATAATGAAGATTTAAATATTTCTCTGACCTTAAATTGGGCAATGTACTTAATAAATTTTGTTTTTGTTGATGTTTGAATAAATTAAGATTGGAAATTTAGATTTATATTTACTGCCGCCTGCCGCATTGAAAATTGCGCCATACGTGATACGACTGCCATATTGAATTTTTCAAAAAATTATAGCCTGTGTCACTCGGCATAATATAGATAGGTACCCTATATATCCAAATCTGTTCAGGCACTTAAAGTTATGGTGGTCTTCAGAGTACATATTATATGTACGTGAACTCTAAAGATAATCACACTTTTTTTGGGCAGATTCGTAAAAATGTCGTCATGTTCTAAAGGGGCTAAAGAGAGAGCCAGCGCGTGCCCGACCTTCGTTATTTTATAAAATCTGAAAGTTTCTCTACGTATTGTTCTCAACACAGGGAGTAACTACCAGAGACTATGAAGTTTGATAACAGGTAATAAAGGTGTAAAAAAATCTTACGTCAAAGTATAAAGTCTAATCTATTTTAACTACTAATTAGAAATTTGGCATGCAGATAGCTATTATGACGTAGGCATCCGCTAAGAAAGGATTTTTGAAAATTTAACCCCTAAGAGGGTGAAAATATAGGGGTTTGAAATTTGTGTAGTCCACGCGGACGAAGTCGCGAGCGCAAATCTCACAAAGCCACCATAATCCAAACTTCATAGTCGCTGATTGTTCCACCTTGTGTTGAGGACAATATGCAGAGAAACTTTCAGCTTTTATAAAATAACGAAGGTCTGGCACGCGCTGGCTCTTAGTCCACCAGGTACAATCTAACGTGTCGAGGGTTAATAAAAATTTAATATTTAATGGAACACTTGCTTGTTTTGGTTTCAAGTTTTATTTTCTCTTTTGTTTTAATTAAGCGGTACGTCAGAGTGTTGTAATTTGACAGACTGAATTTGTGTAAAGGTAGTATAAATAAAGTGCTAAATTAACGCTGAAATGTTTTCGTTCGTTCCCGCCATATATTTGGTTTCACTCATACAACATTTATTTACGCCACGGGGTGTAGCAAACCACTGATATACAATACACCGAAATACGAAATATAAAGTTGCTTAAAATATGTTTTTTTTTTAATTTTTTTATTATTGAGATACAAGTTTACTCTTGACTAATCTCACCTAATTTAAGATGGATGCGGGCTAACCTGGAAGGGGTATGGCAGTTTTACTAAACCCATAGGTACCCCTTTGGTTTCTAAACAGCATCGTACCGAAACGCTAAATCGCTTGGCGGCACGGCTTTGGCAGCTTTAAATTATCAGCACGTCAAATCATTGTGATGTCACATGCATTTCATAGAAGCTCGCATATAAGCGCGCGTTTTGACGTTTGATAAAAAGTTACTGATTTAACTAGTTGTCAAATACCGTATTACCGTTGCATTTAAACCGTTTATTTGCCAGCTCCTCATTTACATTAATCAGTAAGTAAATGAAGAACCTCCCTTGCGTAGTAGTAAGCGCTGTTGTCTTATTAGTGGGAGGTCCTGGGTTCGATGCCCGGCAGGGGTTTGGAATTTTATAATTTCTAAATTTCTGGTCTGGTCTGGTGGAAGTCTTCGGCTGTGGCTAGTTACCACCCTACCGGCAAAGCCGTGCCGCCAAGCAATTTATCGTTCCGGTACGATGGCGTGTAAAAACCAAAGGGGTGTGGGTTTAATAAAAAACTACCATAACCCCTCAAGGTTAGCCCGCTTCTATCTTAGACTGCATCATCACTTACCACCAGGTGAGATTGCAGTCATGGGCTAACTTGAATCTGAATAAATAAAAAAGTTATGTACGTCCGGCCTTAGCTATCAAAGGCTTAAGCTTGTTTCGGTTTATGGGTTATCTAGGACTGTTATATCAATGAGGTCCCATACATTATTTAGACAAGGCGTCACATCAGCAACACGATCTTTTAACGTCGGAAGACTTTATTGGGGACGTGAGCTCGGTTTTGTAGCGGTATCATTATTTAGGCATTTCCGCGACTTGATACATGGCGACATGTCTGCCGGTGTTGATAAGTCGCGTTATATCCTAAATAGGAGTTATATGAAAATGAAATAATGCTTATTTCAAGTATGACTTCGTTACAGGCTTTTCTCAAATGGTACGTTAACAACCTCCCTGGTGAAATGGGGAGCCTTTGATTTTAAAAGTCCTGGATTCGATTTCTGGTAAGGTCAATTTGAGGCACAGGTGTGGTCAGGTGGTGATGAGAGCTCAACTTAGCATCAAACTTTGCCACCAGATTATATAATTGGTACAAAACATAATCTCCAGTGAGAGTTGCCAGGTTCGATTCCCGGCAGGGTCTTTATAATATTTTTGAAATTGCCTCGTAATATCTGTTCTGGTTCCCACCAGATTATTTCTAATGGGAACCAGAAGTTCACCAGTTTCCCGGTGTCAGGTTAAGCTTGCAACCCACAGCGCTCACCACGGGGCCAGGACGGTCTTCGAATTGTAGTTGGGATTAAAAGAGTTTTGGCAGTGATCCAAACGGGTCCTTGTTCAAGCGTTGAAGCGACGCGACGCAGGTGGTATAGATACGGCTGTAAATTGGTTCACAGCACGGCTTTGTGATTGCTGCAATCACTGGGAAACTATTGTAGAGAATCACTACCCATATTATAAATGTGAGAGTATGTTTGGTGGTGTTAGTTTTTTTAGGGTTCCGTACCTCAAAAAGAAAGACGGAACCCTTATAGGATCACTTTGTTGTCTGTCTGTCTGTCTGTCAAGAAACCTACAGGGTACTTCACGTTGACCTAGAATCATGAAATTCGGCAGGTAGGTAGGTTTTATAGCAGACATAAAGGGAAAAATCTGAAAACTGAATTTGTGGTTGCATCATACAAAAAAAAATTGTGGTCATTATAAACTAATAAAGTTAATTAGTATTTTCAATTTTCGAAGTAAGATATCTATATCAAGTGGGGTATTATTTATGAAAGCGCTTCACCTGTGCATTCTAAAACAGATGCTTATTTATTTTAATGCATCATAATTCTTGAATTATCGTGCAAAATGTCGAAAAAATACGACTGTAGTACAGAACCCTCGGTGTGCGAGCCTGACTCGCACTTGGCCGGTTTTTTATTCAGATACAAGTAAGTCCTTTACAAGTTTGATAGTAGGTATATTATGGGTAGGTAAGTAGGTATTATAGCTCGTGGTCTGATTTACACTAAGCAATTTACTTTGACCAATTTGGTGCACCAGCAGATGTAAATAATTGATTGAGGATATTACTGACGTCCATTATATTATGTCCTATGTTCAGCCAAAGCTAATTATCATTCAATCATATTGAGTGGGATATAATATATCTAATACCAGCTATTAGATAGAAGTATCATGTACCTAACGTAGTAAGTAGCACGGAATATAGTATAATAATAGTGGGTAGTAAGGAGCTATATACTAGAGCTATATATAGTGATTTGTGTAGGCTGAGACTTATATTATATTCTGTGGCTGAGTTCACAAAGTTAGGTCCAGAGGCACAGTTTGCCTCAATTTCAACTTGCACGGGTTACATACATACGTACAACCAGTGGCGTGCAACTCATAGAGGCATAAAAGCTCTGCTTACCCAAGAAATAGTTAACTCAGTTGAAATTTCTCAATGCTCATTATCCTTTGGCTTGCTTACCTAACTAATGCTTACCCTGGCTTTAAACCCTATGCACGCCACTGCGTACAACATACAAGAATTGCTCGTTTCGAAAGTACAGGATTATGTACCTACCTATATCTACATAGAATCGAAACTGCTAAGATGTCAGCCTCCTACTCGGAGGTACGGGGTTCGATCTCGGGCACGCACTTCTAACTTGGCTGAACTCAGCCAAGGTGGCCATGCCAAGGAGGTACGCTTGGCCTTTTGGTCTAGTGAAGAAACCAGTGTTGCCATTAGGCTAGAAAGTTTGGAGACCCCTGATCCAGATGGAGTAGGTAGGCAAGCCTACCGTTCGCAGTCGGGGCACAGTGCGGTGAGTCCTTTGGATTATCACCGCAACCACTAGGTACCTAAATGTTCTCAGGATAGATTTTATTATCTACTTATTTCGCTCGTAAACAGCCAAAATAGATGCCATAAAACGTCAACTCTCAGCAAGTAATGAGGTCAACCGTTTTGTTGGCGTCAACTCACAGTATCGCTACGGCTTTTGACCCCATCATACGCTACTTGGCCTCTTTTGTTTAGCACTCTCTATTCTTTTATTTTATTTTACGAGGCTTCGATGTTTTAAGAAAAGAATATAACGAAAACGATTTTAGACAATAGTTGAGAACCTGAATTTTTCCATAAAAATATGAATAAGTATAAGTACTTACTTATTATTTTTAAGGAAAAATACCGGTCTCTCTTAAATATAAGAAAATAGACTTTTTGTCATTGTTATCAAAAATTCTTTAGTTAATAATTCCGTACAAAATTGTTCGCTCCCTGCTTACCTACTTAGTAGACAAGAAAGCGATTTCCATTTTTAGCGATTGGCCAATTTAAAATATAACGAAATTATAATATTTTTTCGAACCAAGTAGTGAACCCAGCCTTTGTGAACTCATGTTCTCATGTACAAATACTCAAGCTATTATTTCAAGAGTAAAGTTTTTTTTGCCGCCAACTGTAGGTGCGTACTTCATCATCATCATCATCATGATCAACCCATCACCGACTCACTACAGAGCACGGGTCTTCTTTCAGAGTGATAAGGAGGGAGCCTGTGATTTTATAAGTCCTGGATTCGATTTCTGGCAAGGTCAACTTGAGGCACAGGTGTGGTCAGGTGGTGATGAGAGCTCAACTTAGCATCAAACTTTGCCACCAAATTATACAATTTGATACAAAACATAATTCTAGTGAGAGTTGTCAGATTCGATTCCCGGCAGCGTCTTTATAATATTTTTGAAATTGTCTCGTAATATCTGTTCTGGTTCACTACATAGCACGGATCTCCTCTCAGAATGAGAAGGGTTTTGGCCATAGTCTACCACGCTGGCCATGTGCGGATTGGTAGACTTCACACACCTATGAGAACATTATGGAGAACTCTCAGGTATGCAGGTTTCCTTACGATGTTTTCCTTCACCGTTAAAACAAGTGATAATTAATGTGATAGCCCAGTGGTTAGGACGTCCGCCTTCTGACCTCTAACTTTTCGGAGCTATGTGCGTTTTAATTCATTAAATTTCACTTATTTTAACGGTGAATTACGTTAACGGTTTTAACGGTCGGTGAAACGAACCAGGATATTAAGCTATTTTTCCAAAATTAATGTTTGGAAAGCTTACAGCTGCGGTCAGTATAGCCCTACAGATATAGTTCGTAGATTACGAAACCATTACATCATAATTAACGGCTATATCTAAATCAATTATTAACATCTGTCTCCCGCAGTAAATCGTTCAATACACAGTATATTCCAGAAGTCTCCCGGCTTCCCGTTAAGCCATCTTTAGATGAGCCGATAGGTCAGCTCCCAGCAAGTTCCAGTAACAGTTATGGAGAACTCTGAGACATGCAGGTTCCCTCACGATGTTACCTTCACCGTTAAAGCAAGTGATATTTTAATTCCGAAATGTTAGAGGTGCGTTACCCGGGATAGAACCCCCGAACTCCTGAATAAGAGACGGACGTTTTATTTATTATTTAATGACCAATTGGCCATCAATGCAGAGTTCTGGTGGGAGGCTTCGGCCGTGGCTAGTTCCACCCTAGCGGCAAAGCCGTGCCCGCCAAGCGATTTAGCGTTCCGGTACGATGCCGTGTAGAAACCAAAGGGGTATGGGTTTAATAAAAACTGCCATACCCCTTCCAGGTTAGCCCGCTATCATCTTAGACTGCATCATCACTTACCACCAGGTGAGATTGCAGTCAAGGGCTAACTTGTATCTGAATAAAAAAAAAAAGAGTTGCAGCGAGATAATATGGAAAATCACAACAATTATTATTCATTGATACTGTAACATGAGTGTGATAATAAAAACTTTCCATCGATTTTGCATCCAGCAGCCCATAAGGTAGTGTAATAGTTACATTGCTTATGTATTATATATATATACATATTTTGTAAATTTACATAATTGTAACATTTTGTTTTTACAAGGAGCAACTGCTAAGTATATTGCTGGCTCTTTTCAGTAGAATTTTCTTTCCGAACCGGTGACAATTCAGACCGGTGACAGAGTCCTCCAAGGTTCTCACAATTTGTTGTTTAAAAAAATAAGTCGTTTTACAATTTTATTGTGTGGGAATCTCTGAGGTTAGTTTGAAAAAACCTATATTTCCAGGTCTCGTCCGTCACTAGTGAGACTACTGTTCAAAACTACGGCGTTTATGGTGCTCATAATGAACCTATACATATATATATATAATATATATATTAAAGATCAGCTTTCATTGGAATAGGAAGTTGGCATATCTATAGATGGTAAAAATAACGGCCCCATGAATCCAAATTGGCGACTAATGCAGCAGTAATTTCTCCCCTTCACGTCAGGTTTCGACACCTGAACAAAAGCCAATTTGGCATGAAGCCCGCAATCCTTTAAAGTGTCTCCGACAGTTAATATAACAATTGACCAACCCATCGCCGGCTCACTACAGAGCACGGGTCTCCTCTCAGAGCGAGAAGGGGTTTGACCACAGTCTACCACACCAACCAAGTGCGGATTGGCAGACTTCACACAACTTTGAGAACCTTATGGAGAACTCTCAGGTATGCAGGTTTCCTCATGATGTATACTTTCACCGTTAAAGCAAGTGATATTTAATTCTTTTTTTTTATAGTATTCCTTGAAGTACGAGGATGGTTCTTACGGAGAGAAAAATTAAATTCAACCTCCCCCTCAATTTTCTAAACTCCACCCGAGCGAAGCCGGGGCGGTGCAGCTATAGTCTTACCTATTTTCAGTATACTGTACAATATGTGGCCCAGGCCTATACATTCTCGAAACATCTCTAAACCTCCCACTAGACTTAAGTAATACCTACCTATGACAGAAAATATCCTAAAATACCAATACTCATTCAAACTCGCAGAACTACAGTGTAGGCAGAGAGGGCAGAGAGCTCGTTACTTGTCAGTGTCATTACGTAGCTATTTCTATAATTTTCTAAAGCCTACTTCCTCTATATTTAGATTACTTACCTGGATATACAACGTGCATATACCTACGCTTTACGTTGTGTAGGTGACAATGCGACATTTTGATCGAAACGTGTAGGAGAGGTAAGATTTCAGTAGAGCGTTGGAATAGTACCTAAGGCTGTCTTAGGCGGTAATCTAGAGAGCGCATTTTGATTTTACTTGTACACTTATGACACTGTTTAAAAGAAACAGCTGCATATCACTGGCAGCCTCGTTTTAATTGAAACTTAAATCTGAACAAACTCAAAGCACGCTCTATAGGATCTCAATTCTCAGCCTAAGCCACTCTGACGCTTGCAAATCCGAATGTAGGTAGAGGATGTAGGATTTTTGGAGATTTTAGCGTCAACGCTACTACAGTTAATTTTAAAGGTCGGACCCATAATACCAAAATAAAAGCGAAAGAAGAACAAGACACGACCAAAACAAGACCAAGACAAAGACAAAGCAATGACAAGACCAAGACACGACTAAAATAAGACTAGGGCATGTCACTTGACCAAGATAAAAGCAAGACAAGACCAAGATCTGACCAAGACAAGCCAAAACAAAGACAAGAAAAAACAACACTAAAACGAAAAATACATGACTAAGGCAACGCCAAAACAAGACCAAGACACGATCTTGTTCCCAGAGCATTTTACTTGCGTCTGATGCACTTCAATTGCTCGTGAAAATGTCGCTGTGTGCAATGAGCCTAAGGTCTGAGACTCCCAGTTCGATCCAGCCAGTCCAGGCGACATACAGATAGGGATAATTGACGCCCGTAGTTCAATAGCTCTCAATTACCAACACTTGACATTCGTGTTAACGTCACTGCGATCAAATTAATTGTTTAATCAATTACTTATCAAGCAGAATCTATTACGACTATGCTACTAAGTAATTCTAACCCTGAATGTAACTTCTATTTCAGTACTTTTGAAAAATAATAATATCTTACTATCACAGAGAATTCAACCTCAAGAGTACGCATATTCAAGGTTTTGCATGAAAACAAAATCCTTAAAATGTTGGTGGGGGACAGGGGAGAATGCTTTGTTGTGATTGGTAGACTCAAAAGTCACGTAATCAAGACGATGTGCGGAATGAGATTACCGAACGGGCGTAAGCTGACTTTTATGCTAAGCAACTTCCTATGCTTGGCGATCGGAGGTGTCTGGCTATTAAGCGTCTTTAGGTCGGCCCACCCCCGTTCGGTACCCTCATTTCGCACATTGTCTTGATTATGTGACTTTTGAGTCCACCAATCACAACAAAGCATTCTCCCCTGTCCCCCACCAACATTTTACGATTTTGTTTTCATGCAAAACCTTGTATATGCGTACTCTTGAGGTTGAATTCTCTGTGCTAACAGTGAAACTTGTACAAATTAGCAGTTGGTCCCATTGATTGGCTTCATGAGGATTATTAGACAGATAGGCGATAGCACCAATTAAGTAGCTTCATTTTGTATCAATAGTGGCTCAATTAGCTCAAGTTCCAGCTCTCATACCTAACTGTAATTGGCGTGGATGTGATTTTAATTAAAAGCATACAAGCTAGGTACCTATGTCATGTTGAAACCTCCGTGCCTCGGAGAGTACTTTAAGGGTGCGTTTCCATTGAAGTGGAGAGGAGCGGATTTCAAACAATCAGATTATTGAAAGATGACGTGATAAAATTATTATCAACCCATCGCCGGCTCACTAATGAGGACGAGTCTCCTCTCAGAATGAGGAGGGTTTGACCATATAGTCTATCACGCTGGCCAAGTGCGGATTGGCAGAGTTCACACACCTTTGAGAACATTATGGAGAACTCTCAAACATGTAGGTTTGCTTCAACAGCAAGTGATATTTTAATTGATTAAAACGCACTGCGAAAAGTCAGACTATCGAACCCCCGACATCCCGAATAGGAAGCGGATGTCTTAACCACTAGGCTATCATTACTGCTAGAGCTAATTTAGATTAATGGGGTTGCCCGATGCAGAAACTATCGTATAACGAACCCCTACACTCGTATGTCACTAATAAAACACGGACGGCTGAATTGCTTCAGTACAGAATCCCCAATTTCGGGTAAGTACATAACTGAACATGCAACGTTACATCCCGAACGGAACGGGATTGTTTATTTTAACGTCCGATCGTTCGTTTATCGATACACATTCATTCTTCCGGACGTTTATTACGCAAACTATAGATATTTTAACTTTATATAGACAGGACAAAGTGGTATTACAGGCTTCGATCATTAATGTGCAAGATTTGTGGTTACTTTTTATTTTGGAAAATCAAAGAGTTCCCACGGGATTTTTAAAAACATAAATCCACGCTTACGAAGTCGTGGTCACGTACCTAGTTTAAGATAGTTTACTAGACCAATGATAAACACGATGTGTTGGTCTCAAGATGCCACGGTATACATATTTTTAAAGTTATAAAAAGAATATATATTAATATAAACAAAAGTTGGTTATGTACTGTGTCTGTAAACGTACGTACACACTACAAAATGTGTGCTACGTCTCCGATACGTTGATAACGTTTCATAACGCACGAACTACATAAGCGTAGATGAAATTCATGACTTATGAGTCAAGGAAAAAGCTTCTGACTCTGTTTCTATAGGCTTATCAACTTAAGAGGTCGAAATCTAAAATTTTATTTACTGCTTAGTATGAAAAATAATGATTATTGTCAGTCTGTTTGTTACCTATGCGAGCATCCAATTGCAATGACATTTTATACAGCTATTGTTGTTAACATTTCCGTGTAGGTTTCTGTCATAGTATCATCTATACTTATAATAAATCTAAATATATAAATCGAAAAGGTGAGTGAGGATACTGACAGATCTATCAACGCACAGCTCAAACTACTGGACGGATCTGGCTGAAATTTGGCATGCAGATAGCTATAATGACGTACCTAGGCATCCACTAAGAAAGGATTTTTGAAAATTCAACCCCTAAGGGGGTGAAATAGGAGTTTGAAATTTGTGTAGTCCATGCGGACGATGTCGCTAGCATAAGCTAGTCGTATGATAATAGTGTGGCGCGCGAGTCTTAAATGTTCCCAATAGCCGCTCTACGAATTAATTTATATCTTAGATCGTTCCTTTATTCATTCATTCGTTCGTTTTACCGGTTATGAAATTGGAATATGGGCGAAGATAAATTAATAATGGACACAAAAGGTATAGGTGTGTTAAAGTGATTTACCGCCTTCGAATGGCAGAACTATAGATGGGATAAAGCATGTACTTCAATTCAAGCGCTAATAAAGAAATGGTAGTAGCTGTTATAGCCTAATTACTAGGCTACGACGGCTATACCATATAATACTAGGCCCTAGTAGTTAAGACGTCCGCCTCCTATTCGAGAGCTCGGGGTTCGATCCCGGGCGCGCACCTCTAAGGCTAAGATCTATAGAGTGCACTTTGACTTTGCCCAGACTTAAATTGAGTTAAAACGAGAAAGACTTATGTGAGAGATATAGCTCTGCCACGTCTGCCACTGTCTCGTTTTAACTCCGTTTTAAAACGTCTCCGTCTCGTTCTAAGCAAAGTCAGAGTGCGCTCTATAAGTCTTGCGCTCTATAGTCTATATCTCAGTTCTCACCCTAACTCTTTGGAGCTATAAGCGTTTTTGGCTAATTAAATATCACTTCCTTGGATGGTGAAAGAAAACTTTGTGAGGAAACCTGCATGCCTGAGAGTTCTCTATAGTACCTAATGTTCTCAAAGGTGTGAGAGGTCTGCCAATCCGCGTTTCAAATGAACGCGTTCGAGTGTGAATAATTCCGTTAATTTGGCATATTTGCGATATATTATAATGCATTGGATTGTGGTTTCATTAATGAATAATTTGATTTATTAAAAGTGAATTTTATCTGAACAATTGACGATATTATTATACTGAGTAAACTATTAATATTATTTAAATCCGATAATGGATTAACTTATTAATATACCTACTTTAATTTAGAGAATTTTCGTAATTTAGAGAGAGAGCCAGTGCGTGCCAGACCTTCGTTATTTTATAAAAGCTGAAATTTTCTCAGCGTATTTTCCCCAACACTGAGAGAAATGTTTGTTATAACCAAAAGGAAGAAGCCGCGGTAAAAACAACTTAGTATGAGATGATTAAACAAACTACATGAAAAAAGTCACGGGTAACAGCTAGTCTATAATATAAAAATGAATCACCAAATGTGTTGCTCATCGCAAATCTCGAGAACCGCTGAACCGATTTCGCTCATTTTTTTAAAAATAATATTCCTCGAAGTACGAGGATGGTTCTTACGGAGAGAAAAATTTAATTCAACCTCCCCATCAATTTTCTAAACTCCACCCGAGCGTAAGTAAGGTATGATAAAAAAAACAAAGTTTTCCTTTACTAAGTACGCTTATGAAACAGTACTTTAAAAGTAGATCATTAGTTTTAATAAAGACAACAACTTGTTAATTAAAGGAGCCCAGAAAAGGTAGTTGTTTTCTTATAAATAAATGGTGACAAATAAAGCTTGAAAAAAAACAGTCGACGGAACACTGTTACACACTTTCTTGATAAAAACGCTTATTTCGTAGTCGTAGTTATCAACCACGGTAGGTACTCCTCTCCGACTGAGAAGGGTTTGGCGGCCGGTACACGCTGGCCAAATGCGGATAGCAGCAGACTTCACATACCTTCGAGAAGAATTCTCTCAATGTTTTACCTCACCGAAAAGCAAGCAAGTAATAAGTATTTGATTGCTTAAAACTCACATATAGCTCTGAAAAGTTAGAGTTGCGTACCCAGGATCGAGCCCCAGACCCCCTGAGTAGGAGGCGGTCGTCTCAACCATCTAATACTGCTATCACATTGCTACATAATATACATTACGATTTGATATCCAACAGGAGGTAGTAATAAATGGGCGCATCAGTGAAGTGAAGTTAGTAGAATTAGCATGCTAATCCGGGATATTCATGTAGCTTATCTAGCTACCTCAGACTAATTAGTCTGCGTAAGTTAGCTCAGACTACGAGCAATAGACGAGGCGAGCCAAGATTGAATTATGGTAGTAGCATAGTACCTGTACAGTACGTGGCCGAAAGTAATGTTCATCGGCCTTTAGAATGACATTTCGGCTTTGTAGAGCGTTGTCTCTGTCACTCATACCTATATGACGTTTTGTCGGACTCAACGATAGGGACAGCGCTCTACAAATCTGCTACCTCCTTCTAAAGGTCGATGTACATGACTTTCGGCCGCGTACTGTAATATCTGATGGGTATAGATAAAGATCTGGAGAGTGACATAGGCTACTTTTTATCCTGGAAAATCAAAGAGTTCCCACGAAATTTTTAAAAACCTAAATCCACGCGTCGCGGGCATCAGCTAGTTATATTTTAAAGAATACTAAGGTAAACAGTCGCACGTCATCATATTTATCGGCGGTAAAGGGATCAGTGGGAGATTAAGTGAGCCGCTGCAGTATATCGCGGCTTTATTTGCTAATTAGTTTTTACGAGCGCTGCCGCCCGCCCGCCCGCCGCGCCACCGCGCCGCGACCTTAGGCGGGGACCAGTTTTATTTTATTTTCCCATGACAATAATGAATTTCATAATTTTTTATGGTATACTGTGCACATTTTTAAGGCTTATGAAATTCTATAAAGGTTAGAGCGTTGCTAAACTATGACAATTAGTTTTCTTCATCATCATCATGGTCAAATCATCGCTGGTTCACTACTGAGCACGGTTTCTTATGTATATTCAGATACAAGTTAGCCATTGACTGCAATCTCACCTGGTGGTAAGTGATGATGCAATCTGAGATGGAAGTGGGCTAACCTGGTAGGGGTATCTGAATCTCCTCTCAAAATGAGAAGGAATTTGGCCATAGTCTTTCACGCTGGTCAAATACGGATTGGCAGACTTCATACACTTTTGAGAACATTATGGAGAACTCTCTTTTTTATTGATGATTTAAAGCTTATTACGTGGTTTAACGACATATTTTAATGTAGATAACGGCTACGTACCAAATTAATCGTGGTGTGTACCCGTCATCTACGTTAAAATATCTCTTTTTGATGAGTTTTTCTTCACCCTTAGAAACAATTACATAATTAAGATACCTAAACCGCTGAAATAGAGAGCTCATCATGGCAATAAAGCGCCATATTGGCCAGTTACATGTACATTACGATCTAAATACCTTGTAAGTGATATGGCCAGTGTTCGAGCAGCTCTCTCATTGCCTAAAGGTAATTCCAATTTACATACAGAAATGTATGGCATGATTTGCATTCTAATAGGTGACCTAATGTGCTTAGGAAATGAGTATTAAATATACCTGAACCTGTTTGGCGCAATTAAGTTCTTCCAACATGATGTAGGTATAGTCCGCGACAGGTTGAGATGGCAGTCAGGGACCTCCCAACCTTCCCTCCCCGATTGCGATTTCGACTTGTCGTATGCTATGCGTACAGTACGTGGCCGAAAGTGATAAACATCGGCCTTTAGAATGACATTTCATTTTTGTCGAGCGTTGCCTCTGTCACTTCTATGTAATAAGCAAAAAGCATTTTCACCAGGGATGTGCGAAAATACGTAACAAGGGATATGTGTAGAATCCACTAGCAATGAGATTGCTTCATTTTCATAATCGGAGCTCATTGAACCCTTTTCTACCAGTGTAGAGCTAAAACTTGGCTGAACAAGGCTTAGGCTTTTTGGCAGGCAATCCCTGGTTCTCTGCGACTATTCGTCAAAATAAATGTCGCAGCAAAAATACCATAAAGTCAGCCAATCACAACAATTGAGATTATAGCAAACTTCCGTCAGCTAGCGTGGGACTGCAATTATTGTAAATCAAATCTTTGAAAAGAGCAACCGCCGAATTTCTTGCTGGTTCTTCTTGATAGAAAAGGAAAAACAACTTTCGGACGCTTTCATTTTATGCTATAATGTGGTATAAGTTTAATTTGTTTGTGGAATGCTATGCACAACGTACCGCGCAATGTATAAGACTCAGGCCACACGATGCGTTTCTGGTGCGTTGCGGCGCCGCACCGCACCACTGTAGATTTGGGTAGTGCGTTGCCACTCCAGCAAAATGTATGGCGTTGCAATGCACCACCCCTCTCCGCCTCGTCTTTCGGGTCCCAAGTCCATATTGCGCGTGCTTACCACACAACGTCGTAACGCATCGGGTGCCATGGTACAGCGGTTTTTTAGTACGCGACAGGTCCAGATGGCAATCGGGATGGGGTAACTAGCCCGGTGTAAGATAGCGCCGGTGACGTGCGGATGTGCGTGGCATCCCCCCGCCTCATACCCCGATTGCCATCTCGACCTGTCGCGTACTATGTGTAGGATGACGCAGCGGCACCGCTCTGGTGCCTCACCGCCAACACAACGCATCGTGTGAGGGAGACATCGAGATTTAGGGCGCGGTAGGACCAATCATAGTGGTCCAGGTGCTTTGTATGGCGCCCTGCTTGCTTTGTTTGTATGTAGTTGTCGCGCCGCACTCCGTTGCACGTTGTGTTTGTATTGAGCCTTAAGTGATCTAATCTATGCAAATACGAAATCCTAAATACTTAGGAAGGAGTTAGTGCTATGCGAAAATCCACTTATCCTCATGAGCACGCTCTAGAGTCGGGCGTGCATTAGCTCGATAATTGGAATTACAACGATTGTGGTTATTCAATTGTGGTTGAATTTGCGAACAATTGACTTCTGGCCTAGCTACGTAGCGGGACAAAACTATTGAACATAATATAGGTCTGTATATAATAATACGTAAATTATTAGAAAGCTCAAAGTCACTCAGCGGGTGATGGAGAGAGCTAGCTTGGAATTTCTCTACGTGATCAAATCAGAAATGAGGAGATCCGTAGGAGAACTAGAGTAACCGACATAGCTCAACGGGTTGCGAAGCTGAAGTGGCAATGGGCAGGGCACATAGTTCGTAAAACCGATAGACGTTGGGGTCTCAAGGTGTGTTGGAAGACCCCCCACTAGGTGGACGGACGACATCAGACTAGTCGCAGGGAGCCGCTGGATTCAAGCGGCGCAATACCGTGGCGTGTGGAAGTCCCTACAAGAGACCTATGTCCAGCAGTGGACGTCTATCAGTTGATGATGATGATGATGATGATGATATAATAGTAATATAATATGCAGTCTAATTAGGTACCTACTTAAATCTTGTTCTAACTTTGATCAAAATTAGTATTAAAGAGGCATTTTAATATGTTCCAGACCTTGCTTATTTTCTGAGTAACAAAATGTGTAGGATAGTGTTACTTATAACGTACGCATATCTTCTAGCTTGGGCCGACGACGGCCACTTTATAGAAGGTACGTAAAAACATTATTCACTTGTCTTAGTCGGAGTGCTGATTTTTATATTGTGTACGCTACGCGGTTTGCGTCGCAGCCAGACATAGTTGCGTAGTAGACTACGCTGTAGCTAATTGCTACGCTACTTGAGTCTAAAATAAAATTATAGTATACTTGAGCTACGTACAGTTAGTATAAATCTTGTAAGAGTGTTTAGGTACATGGCCTACTTGAGAAGGTATGCACAAAAAATTGTGTAGCTGTAGAGTTAATATTCGTTATAATTTAACTTTGGCCAGCGTTTACGAGGTTGTGTTAAATAAGTAAATGATATTCAAATTTATTACACCGCGTATAAACTTAACGCGGTTTAGCAATAATACAGACGGGTAAGAATGTTTTTATGCACTGCAATGGCTTTCCAGTGAAGTTGGGTGCCATTGACTCCATCTAATAATACTAAATAGAGTAAATGGATGGTGACTGTTCGAGGCCAATAAAGTATATGTACAGTTTGCTATGACTCTCACACTAGTGTAGACTGTAGCTATTGCCATAAGAAAGGAAAAAGTGTGCATTATTATGTCTTTTATATCACGATCTGTATGCTTCAGTAGAGTGGAGTGAGACTATGGCTCGTTTTCTAATATATAAAGATGAAAGTACATAACCTTAATGATGATATGATAATGAAAAACTTAACGGTGTCCCCATACGAAAATCTGGGTATTTTTAAAGGTGATAAGTTATACTAGGCTATGTCTGTGCCATGTTAAGATTAGTTTAGTGGTTGAGTTTTACAAGTAACTTGCACACTTTGGCACAATATTAGTGTCATTTAATTAGTCAATTTATGTTGGTTACTTGCTCTATTAAAAAGCGACTGAAATATTAGTTGCCTTTGATCAGAGATTATATGGTTGACTTTGAATGATCAAAGACTGTGTGGGCCATGTGTGAGCCTACTATGCGGTTGTCAAACTGTGGCTAGTGCTGTTCTCATCGGGTGGTTTCCGTCGGACGTACTACACTTCTGGTAAGTCATGTTTTTTAAAACACAGTTGATTTATGCTAAGCGTATTCATGGCAATTAGCTAGGGGTGCTAATTTCCATTAGGCGCTCTTGTTGTTTCAAATAATGGGATTCTTCTTGTGCCCCGTCTATTAGTTAGATGAACAGAGTAATAAATTAGAAATACTAGCCATTATTTACACAGAATTTCGTACCAAGCAACGTTTCTTTACTCCAAGAACTCGGCATTAAACAACGACTTTCGGCGTCAGTACAGAGTGGCATATTAAAATTCTTCGAACACGTCTCCCGGTGTGAGAGTGACTCCATCGAGCGTCTTGTCATGCAGGGCAAGGCGGAGGGCAGCAGAGGGTACCAGAGGGCGAGGAAGGTCGCCCATGCGATGGACCAACCAAATTAAGTCAGCTTTGTGTGGTCCTTTGCACGAGTGCACCAGGCTGACGTCTCCTGAAGATGTTCTGGTGTCGGAGTGAGTGTGTTCTGGAAGATCAGGTGTTCTGTGTTGATGGTGTGTATATTGCTTGCTTTTTCTGCTTCTTTAGTAGTGGGAGGGCGGGTGATACATATCGCATGCTGCAAATTGTAGTATACAAATTTGTCTATCACGAAGTAGTGGACATCAGCTAGGTAATTTAATATTTGCTTCTATAGACAATGTAAATTGTTTATAGAAGCTCTATTATGTATTGATAAGTAGATGGAATGACACACTTCATTTAAACCTTCGTGGAAGCTTCGTGGTTTTTTTTTGCTGTGTCTAAAGTTGACTTGTTAAACATTCTTTATGTTGATAATAAAAAATAAAAAATGTAAAACACACATTGTAGCATAATATTGTTACATTTAGTTCAAATGATACAGATCAGTCTCCAGCTTTAAACTTTGATTACGCAATTGCCGGATATTGATCGGGCCATTCAATTAAAACTTGTTATTCCCATTCACATTTTGAAATGGCGAAGTAGGAAATACAACAGCATTTAATATTCAAGAGTCCTTCCGGCTTAATAACTTGGAAATACAATTCATCCCGAGAGGAATTGCCACATTAAAATTTTAATAAGCATAATGCGCTCTCTGTTACTTATCCTACACTGCCATCAGTTCACTAAAACGTAGCTAACCACAAAGAGCTAGTTTTTAGGTTTGAGGGAAAAACATAGAGAAGCATATCCCTGAGTAGATTTTGTTATTTTTGGCTTGCTAACATATAAATATACACTAAGTATGTATAGCCTAAATCAGAAAGCACCAACGAATTCTAAATATGTATTCAATCTGAATCGTGTCGATGATTCGACGTTTTTGGTTCTATAATACTAATAATAATTTATTACAATTACTAGCTGATGCCCGCGACTTCGTTCACGTTAAGTTAGGTTTTCAAAAATCCCGTGGGAACTCTTTGTTTTTTCGGAATAAAAAGTAGCCTATGTCACTTTCCAAGTTTCTATCTATACCCATGAAAAATCACGTCAATCTGTTGCACCGTTGCTACGTAATTGAATGACAAACTAACAAACAAACACACTTTCGCATTTATAATAAGGGTACTTACTGATTGATTCAAACCGGATGGAGAATAACATCATCATCATTTCAATCCATCACCGACCCACTACTGTGAACGGGTCTTCTCGCAGAATTGAAAAAGGTCGTAGTCCACGATGTTAGCCAAGTCCGTATTAGCAATTTCACGTAGCTTTGAGAACAGGTTTCACGGCAATGTTTTCCGTTAAACCAAGTAATATTTAATAGCTTAAAATGTCTCACCTAACACTTCTAAATTTTTGTCTCTCCCGACCCGATAACTCCGAAAAGTTAGAAGTATCCAAAAAGTTAGGAGCCCTGGGATCGAATCCAAAGTTTTAACCACTAGGATATCAACGCGAACCGGATAAAAAAATATAGAAAAACGTGTACGTTATAACGTGTTAAAGATAAATAGAATTCTGTTTCAAACTTTTTATAAACTGGTTTAAAAACTTAAAATCGGCCATATACAGCTTAGCCATGTTGTAGTTACCGAACCGCAGAGTGGCATTCGGTACGTGTACAATTACTACTGTAATTAAAACGAAAATACAAAACACCAATACGAAGAGTAATTTTTAAACAATCCTTCGCTTACTTTTGAATTCAAACGTGAGTTTTTTTCCGTTTGCTTTATTTATTTTTAATCTACAAAGAGTAAGCCAATGGGTCATCATCATCATCATGATCAATAGTCTTCACACACCTTCGAGTAGGTACATTATGGAGAACTCTCAGGCATGCCGGTTTCCTTATGATGTTTTCCTTCACCGTTAAAGCAAGTGATATTTAATTCCTTAAAGGATGTTTAGTTTTCCCAAATTCGAAAATTTTCCAGGAATAATATCCAATTTTTCTTTCCATAAAAATCTAATTAAAAGTATTACGACCATTTTAAAATAAAAAATAGTAAAATCAGTCCAGCCGTTCTCATCTCAAGTAATGTGCTTACCAACGAACAGCATTTCATTTTATGGTAATAACACAAAATACTAATTATCAGAACCTTATAATCTCAGCCGTTGTATACAAATTATCAACACGTATTTATCATATTTATCATTATAATTATGTGACATAAGTAATCACGTTCTTGCCTAATTAGGTAATTGCTTGTTAGATAATAATCATTAGACGACGCGTTTATTTAATTAAGTCGAGTCAAGTCAAAGCGAATTCCTCGAACAGAAAAGCTCTGCATTTAATATTTCACTTCCCGCAAAAACCACTTCGTTACCCTTTCTCAAAGGGGAGACGTTATACGTATCATCCTTTGCCAAATAACTGGATCAGTAAATTTACTCAATATGTTGACATTAAAAAGAGAGTATAGAAGTTATACGTAAGAGATAAAACGATATAATGAGAGAGCACGTAAATTCGTTGGTCCCGTGCTTGATCGCTCTTCAGTGTAATATTGCTGTTCCATCGTGCTATGAGAGTGAGTATATAGACATAGAGAAGCACCTATATGTGAGCACTTGTGTGACCGCCTGCGTCTCTCTTAAGATTGACTGTCGTAGCCAAAATTCTGTCAGGAGATCAATAGTATTCCTCTTAGGGTGGATTAAGATCATACTAGCGAATGCTCGCTCTGTCCCCCCACTGTTATATTTTCTTTGAATAAACAGAAACCAAGCATTACTCTGTCTTTGTTTACCCAAAGATAATTTTACTGAGCGGTGATAGAGTGAGCATTCACTCGTTTGGTCTAAATTCACCTTTATACAAACCAAATCGTTTGCTGTGTTTTACGGAAAGCGAATTGTCGCTTTTACAAAAGTGCGAAAATGTGCTTTTCGTCAATAATATTTTTTAGTTAAATTTAGGTAGAAATCTATGGCAAACCATTGTGCGAAAATTGAAAAATCACTTTCCGTGAAAAATCGCATGTGAAACCACTATGAAGATAAATAATTAACAATTTCACAAAATGAAAATGATTTAAAAGTAGCAATAATGTAGCCTCTCTGAAACCAGCAAGACGTCAGCGTTGCGGTATGTCGTCTCCTTGTCGAGTTGCTTATCTCGGAGGTATTATTAACGCACGAAGAAAGTTTTCTCTCGTAAATTAGGTGGTGACTGAGTCGGTACCTACTCGTAAATTTACACCCTGTCAGAAACTGGTCTTGACTTATCTACATGTATATAAAAGCAAAAATTTACTGATTCATCAACGTACAATTCTAACCGCCTGAGCTTTCACTATTCTTCTCTATCGGTTTTGCGGTTGAGGCGTAAAAAGGTTCAGACAAACAGACAGACAAACTTTCGCAATCATAATAATTTATACCTAAAGTATGCCTTTTTAACGAATTTGGAAAGGATAAAAGATTTATAGGGCGATTCAATCATTGAATAGCATTTCAGAAACTGAAAGTTAGAGATGGAAAATATACCTAACTAGCTTATGCTCGCGACTTCGTCCGCTTGGACTACACAAATTTTAAGCCCGTATTTTACCCCTTTAGGGGTTGAATTTTCAAAAATCCTTTCTTAGCGGATGCCTACGTCGTAATAGCTATCTGCATGCCAAACAGGCCGATCCGTCCAGTAGTTTGCAGCTCAACCTACTGGACAGATCGTTGATAGATCAGCCAGTCAGTCAGTCACCTTTTCCTTTTATATATATTTAGATATAACTAAAAACCAACCCTAGTAACGAGCCGCTATTTTTGTGAAGCACGCTCATAGGTGCCAAAATGTGCGTAAACCCCGCTCTAATATTTATGTAGTCTGTGTCGCTACGCATAATAATATTATGTGTCACACACACATGCGCATGAATTTATTTTCACTTTGTAAGGTGGTTTGATACATCCGGCCGCGAAAATTCAAATTTTAGGTAGTTTTTCGAAAATAGTTGACTAATCATACATCGAAGGCTTATGGTAATGAGTTTTGCGGGCATAACATTTTTGCATCTTGCAAATCTGGAAAAATTCTGAAAATTATCTTTTAGGAACAAATATGAAGTAAATGAGTATTTTTGACCAAAGTTTTTATGGAAAAACATGTAGATGCATAAATGTTATGCCCGCAAAACTCATTATCATAAGCGTTCGATGTATGATTAGTCTACTATTTTCGAAAAACTAACTAAAATTTGAATTTTCGCGGCTGGATGTATATACAATTACCTTTGCAATGACCTTTGCTCTGTAGTTACAATAAGCAATATCTTTGCAACAATAAGTAAAACACAATAAGTAATTCTAAAAACACACAAAAAATATTGGAGCCACAAGTATTTCATAAGTTCTATTACACATTTGCGGTGGATTTACTGTGGGAATTTCTTGTTACCAGCTAATTCCCTACGTGCCCGTGTTCCTAAGTTTTACATCCAAGTTTTCTTTATTGTAAAACCGGTTTTGTGGTTCTTAATAACAATCCCTTTACCAGAGGAGTTTCTTTATATTTATTGAAGGTCTGTTTATTATTGTAACTTATATTTTCTTGGCTTCTTTTACACACACATTCATACTACTTTGCCTGCCCGGTGAAATGCAGTATTAATATAGGAGATTTTTTCATTGTTCTTAACAGAAAATAGAAGATGCCCATCTTTAACCAACTTCCAAAAAGGAGGTGGTTCTCAATTTGCGTAGATTTAGGTTTTTGTAAATCTTTTGACAATTCATTTTCCGGGATAAAAAGTAGCTTAAGTCACTCTCCATGTCTTTAAATATATCCATGCAAAAAATCACGTCAGTCCGTTACTCAGTTTCAGTGTGATTGAAGGACTAACTAACAATAAACATTCGCATATACCTAATATTCGCATGTATGTGAATATTTGTTCGGTAGTGATGAACCTGGGACTTTCCTAACCAGAACCAGGTCATCGTATTGTCCACACCATTGGGGTCCTCCTAAATTTCTACTATAATACTAAGATGTTTGTTCAAAACTCACTAAATATTAATTAGATTCAGGCCATTTATTATTCAGTACCCATGTTTAAGTTTAAGATTAATATTTAAAGCTTGGCGTTTATTCCATCCCCGTATTATGGCTTTATTGGCTTAATTGTGGCTATTTATCTTTCTATAATTTCAGGTGACGAAATGTGACTAAATTTCAGTGTTCCGTACCTACTAAAAGTGTTTTGAATTTTAGCTACGTTAAAGTAGATAGTATTCTCATTTCCCCGTCTTAAGCGTAGAGCTTGTCTATTCGTATAAAATGACCAGAGCCAGGAACATGGTCGGTCGCTAACTATGGGCCTCATAAGAAAGCTCAGAGTTACTCAGCGAGCTATGGAGAGAGCTATGCTAGGAGTTTCTCTACGTGATCATATCAGAAATGAGGAGATCCGTAGGAGGACTAAATTAACCGACATAGCTCAACGGATTGCGAAGCTGAAGTGGCAATGTGCAGGCAGGCAATGAGCTTTATACAGTGTTACTTACGGTAGAGTTTTCAATAATGAAGTATTATTTAAGTGTGCTATTGAATCACGTGTGGTCCACGCGTCGTAAACTTTTTTCACTTAAATATTGAAAATTCCATATAAGGATCAAGATTACTCACATTTCCATGTCTGTCGTGAGTCTAATCAGAGCGTCTACGCTCTGATTAGACTCACACGTGCGATGACTTTAAGCTAACCATTAGACCAATCACGCAAACTATGTCCGTATAAATAGATATGTGTGTTTCTTTAGCAAATGTCAGTAGAGTTTAGCTCTCCAATTGATGTTGAAGAGATGAATATTCATGAGCTTTCGGAAACTGCTCGTAGGCGTCGCGGCCGGCCTCCGCGCCGCTCGCTCCTATGTTGACAGATGAACAAATGAACTTTTAGCGAGTTACGACTGGCTGAATACTCAATTAATTTGCAAATCTTGACGCATCTGGATATTTATGTTATTCTTTGGCAAGTTTACGAATAAGTTTGCACAACAACGTCAAGAGAGGTTAGGAGGACTCAAGTATTTTAAGTAAATAATCGATTTGTTTTAAAAATTTAATACAATTTTTTTTTAAGTTAATGTGCAACTGGTGGGTTGCAGAATACTAGGCTAGAATAGCCGAAGCGAACGTAAAATAGAAGGAATAACATTTCACGAGTAAGTAATTACCTCTGCTTGAGCGAGAAGGGCTATAGTAGCCACGCTAGTTACTTATCTGTGGATATTCTTGTCCACACCGCTCGCTCAATGTTGACAGATGAACAAATAAACTTTAAGAGCCAGTTAGCCAGTCGGCTGAATACTAAATTAATTTGCAAATCTTGACGTATCTGGATATTTATTAGATATATATTCTTTGACAAGTTTGCGCATAATTGTGGTTTTACCTACTGGTAAATCGCAACTATCTATACTATCTTTATAAATTACTTGCGACCGCCCGCGGATTTGCTCGTAAAAATTGTGAAAATTCCAGCCTTTTCCTTGTTTATATTTTTAAAGGAATGGACGATGCAAAAATGCTGAACATTAAAAGCGCTTGTAAAGCAAAACAGCAAGGCTTATAAAACTTAAGAGATATATTAGACTTTAGAGCTAACTACTCGCGCATTCCCTAGTTCTCAACTAAAGCACTTTGTCACAGATAGGATATGACTTATGAGATCGACCTGAGCTCTCTCTATTCTAATAAGAAAATGCTAATATACGGATCTGTCTCAACTCTTTGGTATATTAGTTACGAACTCTTCATACTTACCTACTACATTCTCGAGTGGTCACTCCAAACAAGATTTTTTTGATGCGAGATTTTGCTTATAACATGATCGCGAGCTATGATCGCGAGTGTCTTGTATGATTTGACTATAGAAGAAGGCAGTAATATTTCTTTAAAAGTTTTTTTTAAATTCAGATACAAGTTAGCCCTTGACTGAAATCTGGGCCGGCGATGGGTTGATCTCAAACCATCTTCATCTGATAATGACGATGAATGGAAAATAACAGTTTGTTTTTTGTATGTCAGTAAAATTAAATAAATAAGAATTCCCGTTACTCATGATGATGATGAGACGTCTCCAGTCTTCACAAACAAAAATTACTATACATTTAAAAAATTCTTCAACTCTCATTCATATAATAATAATATTTACTTTATTTTAATAGGCACTCGCATATTTTATTCCATATAAAAGGTTTGCAATTTCATTCAGTCCTTGCCGGGAAGCAGGAAAAGTTGTATTTTAATTAACTTGTGTAAAAACGTGCCCGCAAACATGCCACATAGTCGGCGAACTGGTGGCAAATATTCAGGGAGGTGCTTGATAAATTAATAAAGCTATTAAGTAGCTCTCTAACTTAACAAAGTATAGCCAGGTTCTACATTTCAACTTATAAACTTTTAGTTAAAATCAATGAAATCTTCTTTATAGTGGTATTCCTAATTGTTGAGGGACATGATCTCTTCACATTAATCACTTAATGGCAGGAGTTCTCTTGGGATACTAATGTGGTGGGTTCCCAGATCTTCCCCATAGGTACAACTCACAAAGAGAAGGAGATTTCAACTCTTAAGTTTTACAGTTGTTATTATTACATGTTAGGGGTTAGGCACGAAGGAATAAAAAGGTCAAATTTGGACCTCCAAAGTCGATTACCCATTCAGTCACCGACTTGGGTCAACGTCGCTTAACAATCGCGATCGAATAGTATGCGTTGTAACAATTAGGCCACACATCCTTCACTAGCTAGGTATTGACGTAGCTAGTGAAGGACCTAGATTGAAGGTTTAAAGGCTGTATTGGCGGCTTTTATCAAGCACCTCTTTAAAACTTTCCACCACCTCTTAATTCAGCTATTTTAAGTAGAGTGTGGTGGAGTTGTACTGTAATATATTTGCCTTGCAAATGTGACGCATATGCGTACATATTTGATGCGTTGGTATGCCGTGGTACACAATGAGCGGAATCAAAAGTCAAGTGCGTCCCGGAAAACGTATAAAGTACAGTTCCGTAGGCATGCTTGTCTGCAGCTTGATTGAATATTTTTTTAAATAAACTTAATCCTACTTTTCATATTGAGGAGGTACCCTATAATGTCAATTCGATTTTTTGAAAATAAGTAGTATCCGAATAAAATGGCTGTGACATACGGAATACGGACAGACGGTCTGGACGAAGCTATAATAAGTATAAGAGTTCCTTGTTTTATATGTTTACTACGGAACCTTAATATTCCCCTGGGTACGGTTAATCCATTCTAGTTTCAATATTCATGCGCTTTCCTATTAAAGTCCTTAAGCCGGTTTCAGACTAGCGTTATTTCTGCGCGTACTACGCTCGTTTTCACAAACGCGCGCGCTATGATTTCGCGCTTCAACAAATCGACCGCGCGTATTTCCGGCGGGTCCGCTTGAATTATTGGGAGCAATATGCTGCCGTCCTATACCTAAAAAGCAGTAAAGCTGCAAAAACTAATGTATATTTATTGCCAAAAAATAATAATTCCTACATTATCAAAAAACTAATGTCTAAAAGGATGCTAGTGATGAATTAATTTTCAATTTGGTCCTACGTGACATTAATATCAAAGAAGCATTAATTATTCTAAATTCCCATATTTTTGGGGATAGATAGCTCTTTAGCAATTTTTTTAGTTTACGGCTTTCTATATTAAGACGGGAGAATGGATTTCGACGAAAAAAGCGCTCGCACGTATAAGAGCTTATAAGCACGTTAAGCTGGTACGAGATGCGTGTGCGACTAAAGGCACAAGTGTGCACGCGCGTGCAAAAATGCTAATGTGAAAATACTCTTATTGAAACAGAAACACTCAATTTTATATTTTGTGGCTGATAACATTCACATCGTAATGAAACTTTAAACTATATATTTTTTGTAAAAAAACCATACTTATAAGCTATTTATGTAAACCATTTTTTATAAAAGAAATAAAGATTACTGCTCCGATTCGTTGTTACAATAATTACTTATTGCTTTTCCTATATTCTACAAATAAATTATGTACCTGTCTTTAGAACAGAAAAAATAAAAAAATGGTTTCTAGTACCGGTGTATGTCAGATTATTTTGTAAAAGTCATCCCTCTCAAACTAACCGGAGAGTTCAGTTCAGCAACTAGTTTATATCAGTTACAAAGTGAGGAAATTGACGTTAAAGCGATGCATATTCATGAGCCCTAACCTCGCCAACTAGACTCATTCCACCACCAAAACTGTTCTACCAATTCATCTCTTCTAATAATAATGAGTTTCATGCAATTTGGCTTACTATGTAAAAGGGTTGAGGAAAGGACTGACTGACTGACTGACTGATCTATCAACGCGCAGCTCTAACCACTGAATGGATCAGGCTGAAATTTGGGATGCAGATAGCTATTATGACTTAGGCATCCGCTAAGAAAGGATTTTTTAAAAATTCAACCCCTAAGGGGGTGAAATAGGGGTTTAAAATTTGTGTAGTCCACGCGGATGAAGTCGCGAGCATAAGCTATTGTACCTATAGTCCGCATCAGGTCTAAATGTCAATCACGCACGTCACCTGCGTTCGCCTTCAATGGGTTAGCGCGGGGGCTGTGCGGGTGTGCGGGGTGTTCCCTCCACGATTGTCATCTCGACCTGTCGCGTAAATTGCCCGGCAAACAGCTCGAGCATTGATGTGATTAGCTGGCGTATAGCGGGTGTACGCGATTGGTTGATCAGTCGGCGCGAATGCACGTGATTGGTTGATACGTCGACTTTCACTTCCCGGATTTGCCAACTTTCTCCCACTACGCTGCTTCAGGTCCAAGTTGTTTGCCGGGCACTAATACTATAGAATTTCCACAAATCACGAAATGCAAGCGGCGAACACCTGACGCGCTATCAAACAAGCTACAAGCACGGTAATGTTAAATATTACCGTGCTACTAGTCTACTCGTGTGCTACTAGTTTAGATTTGTGATTAGTAGGTAGGTATAAACAGGTATAAAGCACTTACGAAATTACGAACAAAAACGAACTGTCTCACTAATAAATAATAATTTAATTTAGGTCATTTAAAAAGACAAAGGGCAGCTTAAATGAGATTTCAAAATATTTACTCCAACTTCCGTCGTTTCATAAAAGTATTATTTACTTTTACTTACTTACTTAGTATTTTCCGTAAAAGAATGTCTCAAATATTTCCTTTTTAATAAAGACAAAATAGAATCAATTAATTCGAAGAATTTATTGAGGAAATTTAATTATAAGAAGATAAATATTTTTGTCATTTTTGTCAAAAGCAAACCAATTAGATACCTACCTACTTTAATTTCCTAAGTATAAGAACCCGCAAATTGCTAATGCGTGTGGACGCCATTTTGACGTCAGCACTAGACTGAAGTTTCGAGCTGATGGTATATTTTTATTTCGGCTGACGTCAAAATGACGTCATTTCGATGTTAATGAGACATGGTTCAAGCGCAGTAGCAATTTGTGGGACTTATAACTGCAATTAAGTGAAAAATAAAATTTAATAAAAACCTCTAAGTATAGCTTAATAATTGTAATAGTGGGTGAAATGAGAAATCCCACTATAATATTATAAATGCGAAAGTGTGTTTGTTGTTGGTTTATACTTCAATCACTTCTCAACGCCGCCAAGCGCTTACGAGCACGAAGAAACCAATATTGTAAGTGTTTTTTCTTTTTGTGTGGAAACCAGGTTGAAAAGTTCTTGGGCACAGTTTTCGAAATATATCTATTAAACATATAATATCATTTTGTATGCATTTTGTACTTTTATAAATTACCGACAAAAAATATCGTCAAAATTCACTAAGCTTCATTCGAAGAAACGAGCGACCTCCTTTTAAAAAGTTGGATAATAAAACTCCATAAATCACAATTCAACAATGTTTTCTTTAGACATAACCCGAGTGGTACCTGTGCAATAAAACAAACGAAAACTTAATTAAGGAAAATGCTCCTTTACTCAACTGTGAATAAAATCACGGCTCATTTCCCAAAAACAAAACCATGGCGGGATTCGGAGGAGTTCGCAATTTATTTAAATGATAGGAATTTGTGTACTTAATGCAAAAAATAAGAAGCTTACTTTGCCCTTATCTGTTAGAGAGAGAAATATTTATCCGTTACTAAATCCCGCGTGGATTTAGGATTTTTGAAATCACGAGGTAACTCTGATTTTCCGAGATAAAAAGTAGTCTATGTAGGTACATCTTCAAAAATTTTTTTCTTCGAGAAATAAGCAATTCCAAAGATATGATAGAGCCTAAGGTAGAGCTAAGAAGATGCCTATTCAGTCTTGACTTGAAGGTCAGAAGGATAAAAGTGGAGGAGAAAACATGTCTTATTTATGTGTTATCGAATCTCTTACTCTATAAAGAACGACTAATAATTACCACCCATTAATTTATTTTACTGTTACTTTACTTTCTGTGAAAATTTCAACTCTACCTAGTACCTATTACGGTTCATGAAATCATACAGCTCGCTGACAGACAGACGGAGGCTTAGTAATAGAGTCCCGTTGGCATCCTTTGGGTGCGGAACCCTAAAAAGCAAAATAGTTGTTATACATTCAATGAGGAGATCCGTAGGAGAACTAGAGTAACCGACATACATAGCTCAACGGATTGCGAAGCTGAGGTGGCAATTGGCATCAGGGCACATAGTTCGTAAAACCGATAGACGTTGGGGTCTCAAGGTGCTGGAATGGCGACCTCGCACCGGAAGACGCAGCGTTGAAGACCCCTCACGAGATGGACGGACGATATCAGACGAGTCACAGGGAGCCGGTGGATTCAGGCGGCGCAAAACCGTGGCGTATGGAAGTCCCAACAAGAGAACTATGTCCAGCAGTGGACGTATATCGGTTGATGATGATGATGACATTCAATTGCCGAAAGAAATTTAGCGGAAAACTAAAAAATAGTTTCAACGCCCTCATTCCTCGGAACAAGGTCAAAATTCCGATTCTTAACATTCCGAATGAGTATAGATGCGAAAAAATACTAGAGCAAGAATAAATCAACCTGGGGTACAAGATAAAATAGCCTATACGTTTCATACATTACATTGGGGTGCAAGTGATCCGAATTCCATCGTAGTGGCCAAAGTCAACCTCACCTGCCCGTGGTGCACCCTGCCAATTCTGTATTTGCCCATGTCAAAAATAAATTATTTCTCAATGATTTTTATATCTATAAGGTCTTCCGAAATACGTAAAATCCACGCCCTTTGTTAGTTTTAAGTGTAATAACCATTTTAAATTATTGATTAAACTAAAAAAAAAATCGAGTCAAAGACCTGGAGAGTGACATAGGCTACTTTTTCTTCCGTGAAATCAAAGAGTTCCCGCGGGATATTGCCACGATACGATAAAAACCTAAATACACACGTACGAAGTCGCGGGCATCAGCTAGTCAGACCTCCATAGATTGTACATTTCTTGATCGAGAAAATAGTGTAGGTATAGGTAGTCGCTTCCTCGTTGACGGTGGCATAACTGCATAATATTACTTAATGAATTCGTCATATTATGTAGACGTAACATTGTACGCTGGCCGAACCCATCACTCGCCTGTGCACAAAAAACCGACCTGGGCACTGGTAAACTTCGGGTTTGATGTAAAAAAAAACCGCAATGAGGGTTCCGTACTACAGTCGCATTTTTTGGACATTTTGCAGGATCATTCAAAAACTATGATACATAAAAATAAATAAAAATCTGTTTTAGAATGCACAGGTGAAGACCTTTCATATGATACCCCACTTGATATAGCTGTTATCTTACTTAGAAAATTGAAAATAGTAATAATTAGTTCATGACCACAATTTAATTTTTTTTTGTTTGGTGTAACCACAAATTCACGGTTTTCAGATTTTTCCCCAAATGTCAGCTATAAGATCTACCTAGCTGCCAAATTTCATGATTCTAGATCAACAGGAAGTACCCTGTAGGTTTCTTGACAGACCGACATACAGACAGACAACAGAGTGATCCTATAAGGGTTCCGTTTTTCCTTTTGACTTTTGAGGTACGGAACCCTAAAAAGAGCACTCTAATGAAACAGTACGTAATTAATAGAAATAAAACAAATCGTAAGTCATTACCGAAGGCTATCACCATAACGCTACCGCTCATCGCTTTCTCCATCAAAGTGAAACATTCTAGAGGCGTGAAAGAAAAATTGTAACAATTTATTTGAGGCGGCCGGCCCTTAAATGAATGGAGTGAAATTCGCTGTCCCGCTATTAGCGTCTACTTTCACCATTTCACTATTATAGCAACAACCCAACTACTTAGGCGCTTTAGTTTTTGCTACTATAGGAGTTTTCTTGTTTTTCGTTGTAACATTTTCGCAATAGGTATAGTGCGCGACAGTTCGAGATGGCAATCAGGGTGGGGACGCCCCGCACTGGCCATGGCCTACAGGCCCCGCGCTAGCCTGCGGGGTGATTAGGTAAAACGTTGTAGTAGCGACAGCAACGCGACAGCAGTAGCACACTTCATGGGCAATTGTTTAAGCCATTGTTGCTGGGCAACACGTACGGATCAATCTGGAGCTGGATATTGCTGGGTATTGCAATAAATAATTCCTTCATATGCTCGTGCTCGTGACGTCATGATTGACTAAATTGCCTGGAATTGAGGAATTTCCCGTGTAACCTATACATGACAAGTCGTTTTATGTGTTAGGTTCATAGAGTTAGAGATAACCACATCACTGGTTAGATTAGTTCGAGTTTCCAATTTTGTATGAGGTGATCGCTATGCGATCCCATGACAAAGTTTTCTCATTAATTTGATTTCAATTGCGTGTTGGTATTACCGATTGCTTCTGTGGTTTGTTTTATTGGTTGACACAATTATTGCGATATCATCACGAAACAATACAATAATAACTTTGATTGTTTGTGCCTGATTTATGTACCTTTCAATATGTTGAGTACGATGGGTTATGTTATTGTGAAGTTCGGTTATTGATATATAGAGTTAAGTAAGAATATTAATAATATCAATCTCATTATTCAATCCATAATATTCTTAAAGGTAAGTGAAGTCTACCAAGTCGCACTTTAACCGTTGTGCTATTGCGGCAGGCTTATACTTAATAGGGTATTTTACCCTTTGAAAAGTATCTTTTTTTGATCCTAAAGTGATAATAAACTACCAAAAAACAAAACTGTTTTAGATCGATAAGTGCAATAAAAATGCACTTAAATTTTGCATTTCAAATTTCGCCGCGAAAACGCTACCCGCCATCATGACATCACACGGATTGGTAAGCGACGGTGTTTTCTTAGTAAAATCAACTTCAATCCATGTGACGTCACAGTCGGAATTAACATGGCGGCTACGGTAGCATGCGTTTTGGATATTTGTAGAACAGATAAAAAAAGTGAAATTTTTAAAATGAATCATAAAGTTCAATAAATAATTTTACTGTAACTTAAATTGAAAGTAACATTTTTAGATTGCTTACTGCTAATACTGTTTTGTTTATACATTTTTAGATTTTTTCTCGCTTGGTGTAAAATACCATATTACACAGTATCCGTAACGTAAATGCCACAAAACTACGACTCACGTTCCCATATCTATCAGAATAATGGGGAACAAAATCCGGGATGAGCTAGCTTCGCACCTAATTAGCGGGACACAAGTAAGCCCCGTCCGACCCAAGCCCCCCCTGTCGCACCCATCTCAACCGTGACACCCATAGTTGTAAATAAACTGGGTCATTTTTACCCATAGACGACATAAGGTATTTATAGTAGGGTGTGTTATTCAATAACTAGCCGATCCGCCCGGCTTCGCTTGGGTGAAATTTGATATAGTGTAACCAGAACGCTAGCAAAAACGAAGACAGGTAACTGATGATTACTGATAAGATTTTAAAAGTTTACAATATATTGCAAATAAAACATCAGACGCTACAAACATTGCGTAAATAAGCAACTCGGAGTCAATGTAGAGTCGTAGGTTGGTCATTGACCCGAGTTTTGCATGCAATACATTGCGGGTTTGAAAAATACCAATTCACTAAAACTACTAAGTATAAGGTTACTGGCATTGGATTGTGTTTAGGTAGTATAATATTAATAACGTTAAGTTTTTGCTAGTGTTCTGGTTACACTTTGTATGTGTACCTCTTTAAACATATTATACAGATTGTGTATCGGATCTCCTCATTTCTGATTTGATCACAGAGAGCTGTACTCCTCATGTTGTAGAAGATGACTGAAAGTTGATTAAAAATATATAATATCCTCTGTAGCATCTGTGTATTTTTTGCATTGCTTAAGATAAATAAATCAATTTAACCTATTGACTCAGTAACCAATATTGATAACCCATATAATATAAAAGTCGTAAAAAAGAAGCCACATTATGAGAATCTCAACCAATAAAATCGAGTTTCATTTTCGAAAATAAAACGAGGCAGATATTTATGGAAGTCAGTTATTTACTTAAATGACTGGGATTCGTGCAAATTACGCTTTTCGCCAACAATGGAAATACTACGGCTTCAGAATTAACGGATTGAGAAATTAATGGCCCCGGGAATAATAATGTCGATCTGTATGTACTTGTATATGGGAAATGCTTTTGTCAGTACTTATGTACTTGTTACGATTTACACTGTATACCTACATATTTGTTATTTACAAATGAAAAGGAACAAGGTAAAAAAATCCCTAATTACTACTTATGAACTGTGGTTCTAGTTTCATAGATACGAATCTGTTACGAAAGATATGACCTATGGTAATATGGATAATACGTTGACAAAATATCAGAAATGAGACATGTTGTGCCGACCCCACGTAACGTGAGATAAGGTAAGGAAGAAGAAGAAGAAGAAGAAGACTTATTTTTGACGACCTCCCTGGCGCAGTGGTAAGCGCTGGACCACCCACTAACAAGTCCCGGGTTCTTTCTAATTCCTGGTCTGGTCTGTTGGGAGACGTCGGCTGTGGCTAGTTACCACCCTACCGGGAAAGCCATGCTGCTAAGCGATTTAGCCTTCCGGTACGATGCCGTTTAGAAACCAAATGGGTACATTGGATTATTATAATGGGTATGGGTTTATTAAAAACAGCCAAACTCCTTCCAGATTAGCCCGCTTCCATCTTAGATTGCAGTCAAGGGCTAACTTGTAGAAGAATTTAAACAAAAACCTACCTAATATAAACAGTGCACTAATAAACAAATTCAAAATATAAAACAAAGGATAGAAAAACATAAAATTGTCATCAAAATAATGAAATTCAATTGCTTCAAAGCTGTCCAAATGAACAATTGTCGTAAAAGGATGATTTGTTACCCGCTGGGCGGCAAATATATCAAAGCGATTCATCCCGGATTATGGAAGGGCCAGTAATCTTCAGTAAACAATCGTCGAAGCGTGCTCGGTTTTACATTTATATTTCTTTTTGGCTCGTTTATAACTAAACACAAATAAATTAAAACAAACCCATCGCTGGCCCACTACTGAGGACAGGTCTCAGAATGAGAATTTAAGACCACGCTGGCCAAGTGCGAATTGGGAGACTTCACACAACTTTGAGAACAATACGGAATTATGCATGCTGTTAGGTTTCCATACCTCAAAAGGAAAAAGGAACCCTTATAGGATCACTTTGTTGTCTGTCTGTCGAACCCTCGGTGCGCGAGTCTGACTCACACTTGGCCAGTTTTTTCACCATGTTTTCCTTCACATTAAAGCAAGTGATATTTACGAAGGCGAGTGAACTTTACTTGTGGTTAGGTAGTATAGATACATGGGCATTGCGTAAGTGAGCGTGCATGTCGGACCAATCAATCGCGAGCAAGCGATTGCAAACACACACATTTACTGTACCTTACTTATACCGATACGACTTAAACACAAGCATGAGTCACTCGCCCTCGTGAAATGCAAGAACTATACTTAATAGCTTAAAACGCACACATAACTCCGAAAAGTTAAAGTTGCGTTGAAGTTAGGAAATCTGCAACAGTTCTACGTTCCAACTTTCCAAGCCACACAAGCATCTTAGGCGTTCATAGTTACCGGAACGTTACTGTGGTAACTGTTACTTGCCGGTAACGAGGCACGGTGTAATTCTTGCACTTCGCTGACGTAAGTTTAAGCTGCTTGCATTAGATGGAATCTTGGCTTCTACTCTAGTATACTTAGTTCTTGCATTTCGCGAGGGCGAGTGTTTAAGTCGTATCGGTATAAGTAAGCTACACTATACATAATATTATGTGTGCGTTTGCGAGCGCTTGCTTGCGACTGATTGGTCGAATGCACGCACACTTAGGCAATCCTCATGTATACGACGTAACCAAAAGTAAAGTACACTCGTACTCGGGAATTGCAAGAACTGTACGATTTAATTAAGCAATTCATCATTCATTAATTTCATGGTACAAACAGACAACCGGAATGACAATGTTGAACTGGTTTTTAGGGTTCCCTTATAAAGATAACTTTGTTGTCTGTCTGTCCGTCTGTCTCTCGTGTCTGTGAAGAAAACGTATAGGGTACTTTTCGTTGATTTTTTAAAAATTATTTTAATTACTGTTTAATATTAATTAATAATTATTTTAATAACTCTTTAATGAGTGTGTCCTACCTGTGATGACGTATGGCGCAGAGACGTGGACACTGACAGTAGGCCTTGTCCATAAATTCAAAGTCGCTCAGCGTGCTATGGCGCGAGCTATGTTAGGTGTCTCTCTGAGGGACAAAATCTGCAACGAGGAAATCCGTCGGAGAACCAAAGTGAATGACATAGCTCAACGAATTAGCCAGCTGAAGTGGCAGTGGGCAGGCAAAGTCTGCTGCAGAACCGATGGCCGCTGGGGCAGACGTGTTCTGGAGTGGAGACCGTGTATCGGCAAGCGCAGTGTGGGACGACCTCCAACCCACTGGACTGACGACCTTAAGAAGATAGCGGGAAGTGGGTGGATGAGGAAGGCGGAGGATCGTGTGTGGACTGTAGTGGCGCGCTCTAGGGAAGGCCTATGTCCAGCAGTGGACGCAAACAGGCTGATAGATTGATTGACTTCCAGCCCCATAAACTACCGCTATACAAAAAATCAAGTCATTTTATTACTACAATCCAAGACCCTATTCTATGCATTAAGCTTATCTAAGTGTGCAACGAGCTCAATAACTGCAACCTCGGGCCCCGTCTCATTACTGGGAGCAAACATTTACCGCATTAACATATTCCTAGTGGGAATATTTAGCTAAAACAATATACCACGACTAATATTTGCGTTTGTACTACCACAGATTACTAAGCCGATTACATTTATTTACACTTTGTTTTAGCTAAACTAAATACCTAACCGCCGCACTCAGAGTCGCGTAATCGTTACTTAAGATTGAGTTAAAACGAGACATATAGCTCTGTCTCGTTTAACTCAATCTTAAGTAACGATTAAGTGACTCTGAGTATGGCTGTAAGTATGTCTAAAATTGGTGGCAAATAAACTGTCGTTTGTGAACTTTTACACTTCGTTTTATTTTATATCTCCCTTAGGAATACAATAAACTGTCATACACTTTCCGGGTTAGTACGCTTTTAGAGCCCTGAGCCTCTAGTGTTGGTTCAGTTAGGAACCGTAGCACCGCTTTTTATATGGAAACGTACCTCACGAGGGTTCCGTCCTACAGAAGAAGTAAAAAGGTAAGAACAACTTTTGCCAACGAACCGCAAAACTAACTTTGTTAGCACAGGTTTATTGTTAATATAAAAAAACTATGATAATTAGAGCGTTGGTTTTATTTTTCCTGTACAACAGACAGTATAAACTATTGACCATAATTATTTCAAAGTTTTCGATTGGTAAACTTCGGAGATTTTGGATTTTTTCGACATTTTGCACGATAAATCAAAAACTAATATATGTGAAAATAAATAGTTTTTCGCTGTGATGTAACCACAAACTCACGGATTTCAGATTTATCCCTTTACTTGTGCTCTAAGACGTAGGTACCTACCTGCCAAATTTCATGATTCTAGGTCAACGCGAAGTTCCTATCCTATAGGTTTTCATGACAGACACGATGGATGTAACCAGATTTGTTAGTAAGTCAAGCAAAATGACTTAACTATAAAAAGATTTCAAAATACTGGTGCAATCTACTAACGTAGTGTAGAAAATCTTTATAGTATTCAAATGACCTACCCGAGAGAACAGAATTGCGCAACTGAGCAAATGAAATAAACAAATCCGCATGCATTTAAATTGTCTGAATGCAACCGCGAGCGAGTTATTCAGGATATGCGCCGCTTTGTACAATCACATGTTGAAATCGCCCCAAGTATTTTAGCTTTCAAAAATGACTTTATTAATTTAGACTAATTTATTTATTTAGTTCCAATACTAGAAAGGGTTTTGCTTCAATTCATAGCAGTCCCGTTTAGCAATCAGACAATTTAGTTATTTAAACGATAGGTATTACTGTCTATTCAACCCAAAAAGGTTCTAAAAGATTAGCACAAACTACTAATACAGTGTAGAAAATCTTTATAACTAGTATTCAAATGACTTACCCGAGAGAACAGAATTGCGCAACTGAGCAAATGAAATAAACAAATCCGCATGCATTTAAATTGTCTGAATTCAACCGCGAGCGAGATATTCAGGCTATGCGCTGCTTTGTACAATCACATGGTGAAATCGCTCCCAGTATTTAAACTCTATATAGTAAAGAACGGACGTACAATCCTATCAAACTAAGCTGTAGTGTAACATCTTCATTCTTCAGTGCTACTAAGCAATCCATTAATCCGCTGCAGTAAGTATCCGGAAGCAGACTTTCTCGTTAGACGTCGTTCGGGAATTTCCAACGTCCACAGCTGTATTGCTAATTTATGTTAAGAATACGTCTATTTACGAATTGATATTTTTTTGTTTTATTAATTTTACTAATTCTGATAAAAGTACATTCAATGTCTGATAGCAGAAATTAGGATAACAATCTTCTATTTCACATACAAACGGGCTGCACTTTGGAACCTTACCACAATAATCTAGTAGTCTAACATGTTTAGTACTGTAAGTATACCATAAGTCGCTTTGGTAAGAAACAGGAAGCAGTTCTCGTTAGACGCGGGAATTCTTCGCGTTTACAGTTGCAATGTTAATTAAGGTTAAAGAAATTAGGATTTAACAGGATTCTATTTTGCATACCTACAAAAGTGCTTTATCCAACCACACTGAGGTGTAGCTAGTGTTATTTATATTTTCAGTGCAGAAATAATCCATTTCTAAATAACTTTAAATACATATCAAATCTATCTATCTATCTATCATCTTAGACTGCATCATCACTTACCATCAGGTGAGATTGCAGTCAAGGGCTAACTTGTATCTGAATAAAAAAAAAAAAATCAAAAATTGCGGTCCGACAGGATTCGAACCCGCATCTCCTGGGATCAGTTCAAGTTAAACGTGGAAATTTTCCATGTCTTCAGATGCAATTTTAATTTATGTTAACATAAATTAAATTATTAAGATAGCAGACATTCTGCACCGTAGCACATTACCACACCAATCTGTAGTGTAACATCTTCAGTACAGTAAGCCATCGGTTCAGTCAGTAAGTCGCTGTGGTAAGAAGTAGGAAGCAGTTCTCGTTAGACGCGGGAATTCTCCAAATCCACAGTTGCAATATTAATTTAATGTTGAACTGTTTATGGAAACTTAGACTTTGAATTATGGTTACGTAAGTTTATTTTGACAGCTGTGGTAGCCTAGTGGTTATGACGTCCGCCTTCCAATCGGAGGTCGGGGGTTCGATTTTAAGTAATTAAAATATCACTTGCTTTAACGGTGAAGGAAAACATCGTGAGGAAACCTGCATGCCTGAGAGTTCTCCATAATATTCTCAAAGGTGTGTGAAGTCTGCCAATCCGCACTTGGCCAGCGTGGTAGACCATGGCCAAAACCTTTCTTACTCTGAAAGGAGACCTAGTGCTCTGTAGTGAGCCGGTGATGGGTTGATCATGATGATGATGAAGTTTATTTTGAGTGTGTCTATGTCATTAAAGTCTCTCTTACATCAACTTTATATAATTATGTAATATTCACACACGGTCTTGCGCCGTCTGAATCCAGTGTCTCCCTGCGACTTGTTTGATGTAGTCTGTCCACCTAGTGAGAGGTCCTCGAGCGCTGCACTTTCCGGTGCAAGGTCGCCATTCCAGCACCTTGGCGCCTTTCGGTTTTTTGTGCTCTGCCCATTACCACTTAAGCTTTGCAACCCGTTGTGCTATGTCAGTTACTCTAGTTCTCCTACGGATCTACTCATTTCTGATTTGATCACGTAGAGTAACTCCAAGCATAGTTCTATCCATAACCCGCTGAGTGACTTGAGTGAGTAAGAAACCGCATTGTTTCTGCCGGTGTACGTTGCGCCTTAAACATGCCAATAGCATGGCACGTAGAGCTTTAACATTTCTTGTGCTCAGTAACGTTCCCCAAACATTCGTGTATCGTCGCTGTGGTAACTATCAGTTCTTGTTAGGAGCCGCGCGGGAATTCCCCGCCTTACTACTAGCAGTTAAGAGATTGTTGCAAGTTAACGAACATTCTTGTTTTGTTGATGGAGTATTTCTAAAAAGCTAAGATTTATCAACCGATAGACATCCACTGCTGTGCATAGGTCTCTTGTAGGGACTTTCATATACCATGTTCTTATGCCGTCTGAATCCAGCGGCTCCCTGCGACTCGTTTGATGTCGCTGTCCACTTAGTGAGGGGTCATCCAACGCTGCGCTTTCCGGTGCAAGGTCGCCATTCTAGCACCTTGCGACCCCAAGGTCTATCGGTTTTTCGAACTACGTGCTATGCTCATTGCTACCTCAGCTTTGCAATCCCTTGAGCTATGTCGGTTACTCTGGTTAAGATTTAGAATATAGCTTGGGAGTTCTTAAGCATGTCAGAAAAGCTATGCAATGGGATCCGCTTTACCATATTATTATATGGCTAGCGAAAAAACGCACGCGGTACTTTTCCTTATGGCATCTTGTCCGAATAGATAGATTTGGTGCTCCAAATCTGCGAATGGTTATAGCAGGGTACAAACAAATAAACAGAAAATCTATTAAAAAAAGCCAATAAGGTGCGTTTCGTTGCCGAATTCGTTCGCTCGTAAAATTTTTTGCCATTTAGGCCTACTTGCACAATTTTTTTATTGCCGTTACTATTTGGCAACCGCATTATGCTCTTTACACTACATTATATTGGAAACATCAGTGTAAAATTTCAGCTTTTTAGGTCCTAAAGTTTGGGCTGAGCATTGATGAATCAGTCG